>NC_056750.1:456513971-456816471 GCF_019279795.1 Protopterus annectens
ACATCCACTTTCCATGCTAGTCTGTGATAAGTCCTTGTGCAGAATCTTTTCAACTGATAATTTTGAGGAGAAGCAAATAAATCTATGTCTGGCATCCACCATTTCTTTATTATCATGCTGAAGACTTGTGGATTTAGTTTCCACTCGTGAGGATCCATAAGGTTTCTGCTTAAATCGTCTGCCAGAGTATTTTGCTTTCCTGGCAGTAATTGAGCTTGAAGATGTATTTGTTAAGTCAAAGCTGTGTCCCACAATGCCATGGCTAATCTGCAAAGGAGGTAGGAGTGTGTGCCCCCTTGCTTGTTTATATACCACATGACCGTGGTGTTGTCAGTCTTTATCAGTAGTTGTCCTGGATGAAGTAAGTCCTTGAAGGCTGTTAGGGCATTTTGAACAGCTAGCATCTCTTTCTGGTCGATATGTAGATGCATTTGTTTTGGGGGTCCATATGCCCTGAATGCATCTTCCTGCCATGTAGGCCCCCCAGGCATAATCTGATGCGTCTGTTAAGGTTTGGCTGGCAGGGGGTAGAGAGAAGGCCCGTCCCATGTTTTGGTGACATGCCTTTGCCCACCATAGAAACTCCTGTTGAAGGCAGGGAATGAGAGGAATCATTGTTTCCAGACTGAGAATGTGGACTACATAAACATTTTAGGTACCATTGAAGTTTCCTCATATGCAGTCTTGCATATAGAATCAGTAGGATGCAGGATGCCATGAAGCCCAAAGCCTGCAGAATTTGTCTTGCAGATAACTGGGTTTTTGTTGCCATCAGTTTGAAACAAGTAGTCAGTTGCCTTTGCTTGTCTGGCGTGAGGTAAGCCATCTGGGCAGTTGTATTCAAGCTTACATCCAGGAATTATATCTTTTGAGAGGGTACCAGTTGTGATTTCTTTTCGTTTATTGTGTACCCTAGGCATGTTAGAAGCCTTTTCACAAACGCCAGGTGTTGAAGAAGAATGTCCTTGTTCTCTGCTTGAATGAGACAGTCGTCCAAGTAAGGATATATTTGTATACTACTTTGTCTGCAAAATGCAATTACTGGTGCCAAGCACTTTGTAAAGACCCTGGGTGCAGTAGATAAGCCAAAAGTCAATGCAGAGAATTGGTAATGCATTAAGCCAGCCTTGAATCGGAGGTATCTTCTGAACGATTGTCTTATTGGGGCATGTAGGTATGCCTCTCTTAGGTCTGTCACGAGCCAAGCATTCTTACCCAGCATGGGCAGAAGCTGCTGCAAAATCAGAAGTTTGAATTTTGGAATGTCCAGGTATGTGTTCAAAATCGATAAATCCAGTATTGGCCGCCAGGCCTTGTCCTTTCTGGGTACCAAGAAGAGTCTTGAGTAAAAACCTTGTCTTTTTCCTGTTCTGGTACTGGCTGAATGGCCCCCATAACCATGAGGAATGTAACCTGTTTCTGTGCCTCTGTGATATGACAGATCTGGCCAACCGTTTGCCATTGGCAGAGTGTGGAAATGGAATCTGTATCCCTGTGATACTATGTTTAGTACCCACTTGTCCTGGGTTATTAATTGCCAATTTTGAGCAAAAAGTGCTAATTTTCCCCCTAAGGGTGCTGACAAAAGTTAAGTGCTTGGTGTTGGCAGAGGGAAGTCTTTGGGACTGTTTTCTGTAGGTTTGTGCTTTATCTCCTCCAGATTTGGAGGTAGAAGCGCCCCATTGCTTTGAACTGTATGAATCTTGCACCAGATATCTGGAACCCTTAGGGCATCTGGATTTGCCCCTTTGAGCTCTGTCTGACACAGGAAAGGACCAATTCTTTGTAGGCCAGTGTCTACTGAATCTTGGTGGCTGCACTTGTAAGTAGTCTTTTACAGTTTGCATAGACTTAGCTTTGTCTTGCACTTTCTTTAAAACCACTTCTGCCTTAATACCAAACAGAGTATCATGCTGTAAAGGTGCATCTAGCAATTTTTACTTTAACATGATCAGGCAAATTTTGTTCCTTTAGCCAGGCATGTCTCCTAATCACATATCCAGTAACTGCAGCCCTGCAAGAAGCCTCTAAGGAGTCAAATCCACATTGCAAAGTATGCTTTCCAACCTGTTCAGCTGCAGACAATTCCTGCAATTCTTTATTTTCTGCACATTCAGAAATCAACATCATTTTCTGTCTCAGCAATCCCATAACATGTTGTTGATACTTAAGCATATGAAATTGACAGTTTAAGGCCCCAATTGCCAAGGTTGCAGATGTATAAAACTTTTTGCCCCATCTGTCCAGTGCTCTTTAATCTCTGTCAGAGGGGGAAGGATTTTTTGCTGTCGAGGCCTTAACTCCCTTAGGACCCTGTGAAATAGTTTCAGGATCAGCAGCAGGGTTTCTAAATAAAAATTTATGTGAGTCAGGGACCCTGTAATATCTGTCAGGCTTACAGGGAGCCGGAAGTAAGGTCAAGCTCTACTCCGAAAACACATCATCCACATTGGCTAAAGGCCTGTGCTGAGGCAGAAGGAAATCCCTGAGCCTCTTTTTTGATTCTGAGAAATCTCGACTCTCCCAGCGAAAATGCTCCCTCAAAGTATGCAAGGTTTCTCCAAATGAATAATCCTCAGGAGGTGATGCAGATGGTATAGACTCCTCTGCATCAGAATCCTCATAGGGAAGTATAGATAATTCCTTATCAGAAGAGAAACCTGATCTGAAGATTCATAATCAGTGTCTTCCCTAGGCCTCTTATCTGGAGGGGGATGGGAACCCCTGATCAAGGTAATAAGGACTTAAGCCATTTAGATAATTTGTTTTTTAGGCATAGAGGCCTGTGCACATGGCTCGTGTCAGTTTTTTAGTTTTAGAAGTTGCTTTTGTCTTTGGTTTTGCAGTTGTCGTCTGTTTGATATACAAATGTTGAGGCCTGAAAACCCACTCAGAAGCTGGTGCCTGCTCCGGACCCATCCAAGGGAGATACATCCGTGGGTCCAATACTTTGAGTATCTCGCAGCATGACGGACTCCACATGGGTGTCGGTAGAGGACTGCGACTCTAAAGCAGTGGGTATCATGGGTTGCGAAAGCGCCCGAGTACCGGCAACTGGCTCAGGAGAAGCTTCGTCATCGGTTTTGGACCTCTACCGTCTCTCTGTCCTTTTCCTTGCATTTTTTTATGTACCCCACTAGTCGGATTGCTATCCAATGACATTTCTGGTTAGTTAAATCCGTTTCCAAAATACTTTGAGGCAAAAATATACCGACTCTTAATAGTGCGTTGGTTAAATCTAGCACAAAACCGAAAGCCAGGCACATTGTGATCAGGGCCTAGGCAAGGAATACAGTATAAATGGAAATCCTTATGAGGTATTTGCTTCCCACAAGTAATGCAATTATTAACTTTTTCTGACATCAGTATGAAGCAAGAAAAAAGTTTCCCCAATGGGGTACTTAGCTTTAGTGAAGACTTCGATTCTGAAACTCAAACTCTAATATTTGAGGAGTCTGCCTACCAGCACTTGTGAAATGCTTCTGCTTCGGGCACCGCACGGCAAGAAAGACTAAAGAAAATGGCGTTGGCTGCATGTTTTATACCCCTGATGACCTGACGTCATGGAAGAGGAGACGGCAACCAACGCAGGACCCAAAACTTTAAAATTCAGGCCGACTGAGGGCAACCTGCCAGCACATTACCCAAATGTAATGACTGCAACAGTGAAACACTAAGAACATCAGCGAGATATAACTTCACATTGTTCCTTATATTCGCAAAAAAGCAAGGGTAAACTTTTAACATGGGAGTTTGACAACTATGGATTTTAAAAACAAGTGTAACAGAAGAAATCAGTTTATCCCCCAGATCTTTCAAAGACTTTCCCATTCTTGTCAGAAGGGAAGAGATTAGTATTTACCAGATGTTTATCAGCAGCTGGATTTCCCACTGAATTAAATGCTGGGTATGACAATAAAAACTTAGACTGAGGAACTTTATACAATGTACCTACTTTCTTAGTGGTAAACAAGCTGTATATCAGGCAAGTTACAGGCTGTAAGAAATTGTATTTACTTATTGACGGATTTACTGACATTTGAGTAATGGAAAAGTCTGACTGGGAATGAGCCCATTTTTCAGCAGAGGCAAGGAAAGAAAAGCTCCAAAGTAAACATTTTAAAAAAAACTACTTAAGTCTTCAGCAATAATACAAAAAACACCTACAGTTTAAATTGCACCAAATTAGGCAGGATATGACAACACTGATTAATAACCTGTACAAGTTATAAGACAAGTTATAAGACAATCAATTAACAGAGAAATTTTTACCTAGTTTATAGAAAAATTAATGGTTAAATTAGTATAATGCAAACAGGAATTAAAATATAAAGTGAGAAAAAAGTAGGCTTATGGTACCATTTAGGAGAGAAAGCAGGGGAGAGAAATTGATACAAGTAAGAAAGTGAGTGAAAAAGGGAAAGCTTAGAGGTATAAGGTATGAAAAAGGCATTTGTTCATATTCAGGGATATAGTTTTTCCTGATGTTAAGCAAGAACAGAGCCAGCTTTTGGCTAGACGACTTTCAGAAAGGTTCTGAAGGATAAGAAGCAGGACACTGACCTGATGGATACAGGTAAGGAGTTCCAGGACTTGGCCACATGGTACAAGTACAGACAATGTCCAGCAGATTTGATAGGTTTGTGGACAGACAAGAGTTTTTGGTTATTAGATCGTAATGTCAGAATGGGAAAATGGCTGTGTGGCATGTTTAGTGCTGGATGAGCAGATGAATGCTGGACACTTTTATAGGTGGTACAAAGCGGTGCATGTTAGCTGATGGATTAGTTTTTACCAATTTAAGCTTTTTAGTGCTATACAGCGGTGGATTCTGAAAAGGATATTTGCTGCAAATTTAGCAGCTTTGTTATAGCATTGTACGTACTTTGATTTTTGTGTTGCCTAGAGATTAGTGAGGATGGGAGCACCTTAAAGAACTGTGGGGAAGAGAAGTAGTAGCATGTGCAGTTTTAGTTGCATTGGTGAGAAAGTTTTTGACTCTGTACAGCATCCCTAGCTTTTGGGGAGTTTTTCTTATGCAGATCAAATTTAAGACCATCATCCACTATCAGCCTTAATAATTTGATATGAGAAGTGACTTCAATGGTCATTTTACAAGAGGGAGGATTTTAAGTTTTGTTTTCCCATGCAAGAGGAATTTATGGAAACATTTTTTTGGGGGGATGAGCATGAGTTGCGAGTTACAAAGCCATATTTCAGTAAATGTTAAAGCTTCACCAGTAATGTTCTGGAGGCGTGCTATGTCAGATGTGCAAATGAATGTGGAGTCATCTGTGTACGGTACTGGGGAGGCCTATTATGTGGACAGTGTTGGTGAGAATGTTAAATAGGAGGGGACCAAGGGTAGAGTCTTGTGGTACACCAGTGGTGACTGCAAAGTATGGAGAAAGGGTAGAGTGCCATTTTACTGACCAATACCTACTAGAAAGGTAGCTTTTGAACCACAGAACAGTGGGCTGTGACAGACCTAATGAGGACATTTAAAGTAGAAGTTGGTTATGACAAACTGTGTCAAAGGCTTTAAAAAAGTCTAGGAATAACATGCCAATACACCCTCCAATGCAAAAACAAGAGATATTGGTGCAGTTTCTTTAAATACCTGTTGCAACAAATCATATTTCTTTAATAACAGTGGAAAGTCATTATGTTTCCACTGAAAAAAACAAGTTTGGATATGGTTTCAGAAGAAGAAAATCCATCCAAAAAGGACAATTCTTGTCAAAAATCAGAAAACAGAGAAGAGAAACCACAAGTTCCACTCTCAATCATTTCCTTGTTAGATGCCCAGATTATCAGACAGTGAAAAAGTCCTTTTTCTCTTACCAGTAACACCAGGACTAGAAGGTCAAGAGCATGAGTGAAGTCCAATAAATCACTCCTGTCTGAAGTAACTGAAATAGACAAAGAAATGTCTAAATTATTTACTTCTTTTCTAACACAAATTCCTAAAGCAGCAGATCTGCTTTTGGCAGGCAAAACCTCCCTGGGGACAAGCATCCCTGTCTGCGTAGGCAGAAAAGTATTTTCTACACCTTCTTCCAAGACCAACAATACTGGCACTCCCTTACCCACCAAGGGCAAACCAACAGCCGCAGAGGACATGACTGACCCCCATTTCACAGAGGCTGCAGGGGCTACACCAGAGTGAGCCAAAGAAAATGATCAATGGTTTGAGGAACCAGAAATGGCCACAGCAGAGTCACCATCTGTGGCTGAGGCAATTTAGTAGCCTGCTGAATTGGTAATGGCTGCTTTAAGTTTTGTGGCTGGAAGATGGAAGAACCAAGGAACAAGTTGGGTCATTCCACAGAGAAGCTGAAAAACATGCCCGAATCCCAGGTAAGCAAAACCGCGAGTTGGTTAAGTATTAAAACTGTCGATTTTTCCACAAAAATACAGTAAAAAGCACTTCAAACACTTACACAGCCACCAAAAGCAATTACAACTTTTACATAAGACAAACAAGGTTTAACATCTGTTTTTCCTTCAAAAAGACAACTTTTCCTAGCTTAAAAGTAGTATTTTTACAAAAAAATTTAACATTCTAACAAAAAATAAACAAACAAGATGTGCAAGAGTTTCTCTGAAAATAACTTATCTGCTGGCAGTGTAAAAGCATTAGCTGACAGATCCTCGAAAGCCCACAAGGAGTGCTCTTCAGCGGCGGGGAGATACATGGGTGCCAAAGCCATTCTTTCTTCAGATCTGCTTGAACTGGTTAATAGTTTGGTGTGTGGAAGGTGGCCTTAAGCTTTGGAAGCTGGCCAGCTGTTACATCTTTAATAAGATATAACCCATCTAGCCAAGGTTATTACACACCAGTGATCATATCACAAACATGTGATGTTATTCTCCAAAGAAGGAGGGAATGAAAGGGTATTTCAGAAAAGAAAGAAGTGGGTTGGCTGAGGTGGGACAATGGCAGGGAGGTTGTAGTAAAATTTGAACCAGTCACCAAAGAATACTTTAGGTTGATTGTAATCTGATGCAGACTTCTGCCATAGTTTTTTTTAACTTATTTTGCTACGACTCTTTTTTGTTACAAAAAGGTCCAGCTTTAGAGAGGTAATAATTCTAAACTTTTGGGGTACGGGGAGAAAATGTCAAAATCTTGTACGACTCCTCACCCTGCAGTTTCTGGCAAATCTCAGCAGATGCTGGACCAAAAAGATAGTCTTTGTTCAAAGGGGCATCTAGCAGCTTAGCCTTGTCACAGTCAGGAAATGACTGTATGAGTAGCTAACAATACCTTCTCAGAACAGATCCATTGGCTACAACAGAAAAGGCATCAGCAACGTCATAATCAAATTTACTGAATGTCTTGCTACTTGCAAAACAGAAGTGAACGTATCAAACAAATAGGTTTTATCACAGACAGGCATGTCTGAATTCAGCCTGTTCAAGCTATCAAAAAAGGCAAAACCTACATGGTCGCAAGTGCCTCGCAGTTTATGGCATGGAAGAGAAAAAAAAAAAAAAGTCTCAGAGGTACATTTTCTTCCTGCACCTATTCCACAAACCTAGTGCCTCTGTTATTAAGCTAAGTATTTGTAGATGGAGGGAGCTTAGATGCTTTGTCCGACTCAAATGCAATCATATCAGGGTCCAAGGAAGGATGCTTGAAATAAAGAAAATAAAATGAGAATTTGGGTCTTAATAAAAGCTCTGGTTCAAGTCCATAATACTACTGATTCCTCGAGTCAGTTCCCGTGTTTTCCTCTGCACTCAAGCATTTCCTTTGGACAGAATATACACAAGTTTAGAAAAACTGCTATTAAGCAACTGTTTTTCGATAACACTAGAGCACAAAAACTTTTAGCACAACTACTCAGGCCACAGAAAGTAGAAAGTGCCGTCTCCAAGCTTAAGTAGCCTATAACAAGGAAGGTAAAGTACAGTTTTGTACCTACCATAAATGTAGATGTCCGAACTGGATAGCATCTGCAGTCATAACAAGTGGGTTGTCCTGTCGTCAGGCAGCCCTGCAGTCGGCCGGATTCCAAAGTCCGGGTCCGGCTTCGGCTGATGTCGCACTCCACCCGACGTCATCTCTGTTGGTCTTCGGGTATAAAAGCATCAGCCGACGCCATTTTCCTCAGTGTTTCTTGCCCCAGATGCCAGTAGCCCTCTTGCAGGCTAAAATTTGGATAGATGCCAATGTTTCCAAATAGATAGAGGTAAACACAACAATAAGCATATATGTACATATATACAAACAAATACACCATAAAAGACTCCCCAACAGCTAGCTATTAGGAGGGTAAACACCCTAGGAGTACCACAGAGGGAAGGAGGGAGGGTAATCCTGACTGCAGATGCTATCCAGTTCGGACATCTACATTTATGGTAGGTACAAAACTGTACTATGTCCTTCATGGATGCATCTGCAGTCATAACAAGTGGGTAGAATACCATAGCCAACTAGGGAGGAGGATAAAAGTAGATTATGGTGTGTTTAGGATCCCTTGCAGTACAGCAGTGGCAAACCCTGCTCGGGATCTGGAATATAGAGGCAAATTATAATGCTTGGCAAATGTATGCACGGAGGTCCAAGTAGCCGCCTCAATAATGTCTTTGGTTGCCACTCCTCGTAAGAAGGCTGTGGTAGTGGCTGTTGCTCTTGTAGAATGAGGTCTTATGTTCTGTGGAATTGGTTTTCCATGGAAGGAGTAACAGTATCGTATGCAATTTCCTATCCATTTGGAGATTGTCTGTTTGGAAATAACTTTTCCTTCCCTTCCTGTTGCATAGGCTACAAAAAGTTGGTCAGTCTTTCTGCTATTTTTGTTCTGTCCAAGTAGTAGCGTAGCTGTCTATGTACATCCAAGGTATGCAGTATTCTTTCCCTCTGTTTTGTGGGTTGGGAAAGAAGGTAGGTAGGTGGATTGCCTGGTTCAAAGATACTCTGGATACCACCTTGGGCATAAATGTAGGATTAGTCCTCATGGACACTCTATCTTGGTGGAAGATTAGGAAGGGTTGCACTGCCATTAAGGCCTGTAGTTCTGAAACCCTCCTTGCTGAAGTAATTGCCAGTAGGAAAGCAGTTTTCCATGACAGGTGTTGTAGGTCTGCTGTTGCTGCTGGTTCAAAGGGTGATAGTGTCAACTTTTCTAGCACAAAGTTTAGATCCCAAGCTGGTAATGGTGGTTTCCTTGGAGGTTTTACATTCTTGATTCCTCTGAGGAACTGCCTGAGCAAAGGGTGCGAAAATACAGGTGGATCAAAGCTGTATTCTGCTGAAATAGCTGATGCATGTATCTTGATGGAGGAGTAGGACAGGCCTGAATGAAGAAGTTCGGCCAGATACTCCAGAATGTTAGGCATATCTATGTTTGACACATCTTTTCCTCTTCCGGTACTCCAAATGACAAACCTTTTCCATTTTCCAGCATAGTTCCTTCTTGTTGAAGGTTTGCGTGCTTCAAGAATAATGTCTTTAACTCTTTGAGAAAGTTCTGGATTAGCTGCTGCTATGTGATGTTCCATGCAGTCAGTTGTAGCGTTTTTAGGTTTGGATGTATGATGCTGTAGTTGTTCTGAGTTAACATCAAAGGCATCAGGGGTATTGGCCACATATTGTTCCGAGACATGCTCTTCAGTAGTGGGTACCAGTGTTGTCTTGGCCAGTTTGGGGCTATCAGGATTATCCTTGGAAATTCTTCCATGATTTTTAGTAGTACCTTGTGTATCAAAGGAAGAGGTGGGAATGCATATGCTGTTAGGCCTTTCCAGTTGAAGGAGAGTGAGTCCACTTTCCATGCTAGTGGATGGAATGTCCTTGTGCAGAATTTTTTGAGCTGGTGATTGAGAGGTGATGCGAATAGGTCTATTTGTGGCATTCCCCATTTCTTTGAGATGGTCTTGAAGATGTCCGGGTGCAGTTTCCATTCGTGGGCATCCGAAGTGGTTCTGCTTAATATGTCTGCTGGAGTATTGTCTTTCCCCGGTACAAATATTGCCTGTAACTGAATGTTGTAGCCGAGTGCCAGGGTCCACAGCTCCAAGGTCATTCTGCATAGTGGGTATGAATGAGTGCCTCCCTGTTTGTTGATGTACCACATGACTGTGGTGTTGTCTGTCCTTATCATCAACTGGCCCTCTTTGAGGAATGGTTTGAACTTTTGGATTGCCAGTTTTACTGCCAGCATTTCTTTTAGATTGATGTGCAGGTGAAGTTGATCCTGTGTCCACAATCCTTGCACGCATTTGTCCAGCATGTGGGCCCCCATCCTAGGTCTGAAGCGTCTGTTGTGATGGTCTGGCTTGGTTGACATCTGCGAAAGGGTAGGCCTGGGTTTGACTGGCATGCCTGAGCCCACCATAGGAACTCCTGTTTTAAGCATGGAATTAGTGGGATTTCTGTTTCTAGACTGTGTCTGTGTTGGGACCATAAATTCTTTAGGTACCACTGTAGTTTCCTCATATGTAGTCTGGCAAATGGGACCAAGATTATGCATGATGCCATGAAGCCCAAAGCCTGCAGAAATTTTCTTGCTGTTAACTTGTTCAGTTTTGTTAGTGCCAAGAAGTAAAGTGGAAGTTCTTTTTGTTTTTCTGTAATCAGGAATGCCATTTGTTGTACTGTGTCCAATTCAGCCCAAGAATGTCCTTGTTTGGGATGGTATCAGCCTTGACTTTTGTAAATTGACTGTGTATCCCAGTCCTTGTAGCAAGTAAATGACCCTTTGTAAATCTGTTGTCAGCTTGCTTTTGTTGTCCCCTTGTAGCAGGCAGTCGTCCAGGTATGGGTAAATTTGAATTCCTGTAGTCTGCAATGGGCGATTACTGATGCCAGGCATTTTGTGAATACTCTGGGCGCAGTAGATATGCCAAAGGGCAATGCTGAGAATTGATAGTGCTCTGATCCTGCAAGAAATCTGAGGTATCTTCTGCAGATTGGTCGAATGGGGACGTGCAGGTATGCCTCCTTGAGATCTAGAGTTACCAGCCAAGACTCCTTGCCCAGCATGGGAAGAAGTTGCTGTAGGGTCAGCATTTTGAATTTTGGGACAAAGATGTATGTATTTAAGGTGGACAGATCGAGAATTGGTCTCCAACTTTTTTCCTTTCTTGGAACTAGAAATAGTCTGGAATAGAACCCCTTTCCTTGTTCTGCTGTTGGCACTCTTTCCACAGCTCTCATGTTGGCTAACTCCATTATCTGGCGTAGAGCCTCTGTTTTTTGATTTGGAGGTAGATTTGGCATTCCTCTTTTGACTGGTAAAGTGTGGAAGTGAAACCGGTAACCTTGATCTATGGTTTGTAAAATCCACTTGTCTTTTGTTATGTAGTGCCAGTTCTTTGAAAATAAGGTTAACTTTCCGCCTAGAGGAGCTGCTATTTGTTCCCTGGTAGGCGGAGTTAGGATTAAGTCACTGTGGTTGTGCTGATGTAGTGGCAGTGGCTGTGTCTGTGCCTCTGTTGTTACCTTGCCACTGTCGTCCTCTGTAGGCACCTCCTCTGGGTTGGTTTCTGCCTCTGGAGCGTCTATTCCTGCCCCTTTGAAATTTTGTGGAGTCAGGAAAGGACCAATCTTTGTCAGGCCAGTTCCTGCTAAACCTTGGGGGTTGAACCTGCAAGAAATCTTTAACAGTCTGAACAGATTTTGCCTTTTCTTCCATTTTCTTCATAACCTGCTGGGCAGGTGTACCAAACAAACTTGTCTTGTCCATAGGAGCATCTAGCAACTTGGCTTTAACATGATCCGGTAAAGCTTGTTCCTTTAGCCATGCATGCCTTCTTATCACTGTGCCTGTCATGGCTGATCTAAATGAAGCCTCCAGTGCATCATAGCCACATTTTAAGGAATGGTTGCTAACCTGTTGTATGTTATTTACCATCTCTAATACATATTTCTTATCAAGAGATTCATCAGTGGTAAGTTTTTTAGTTAACTGATCAAGCATAAACTCTTGGTATTGTATCATGTGAAACTGACAGTTTAAAGCTCTAGCTGAGAGAGTAGCTGAAGTGTAGACCTTTTACCCCATCTGTCTAATGACCTTGCTTCCCTTTCAGAAGGAATAGGGTTTTTAGCTGTGGTCGCTACTGCCTTGGGACCCTGGGATATAGTTTCTGGGTCTGCAAGTGGGGCCTTGTAAAGGTGGTGATGAGTATCTGGCACCCTGTAAAATCTGTCTGGTTTGGCAGGGGCTGGGGTAAAGAATCTGGAGCGGAGCAAACATCATTAAAAGCATCATCCACCACAGATAGAACAGGAGGTATAGCTAAGGGCCTGTGCTGTGGGAGGTGCAGAAAGGTTCTAAGTCTTTTCTGGAGTCTGAAAAATCCTGTTGCTGCCATTGGAACTGTTCTCGCATGGCATGCAAGGTTTCCCCAAAGGAGAATTCTTCTGGTGGGGAAGCAGCAGGAATGGATTCTTCAGCATCAGAATCTTCAAAATTGGAGAAGGGAGCCTCTGGCTGGTCAGTTATGTCTGATTCATCAGCAGAATCATCAGAAGACACTGGCTCAGGGGCTCTGCCCTAGGTCTCTTCTCTGGGGGCTGAGAGGCCCTGTCTGGGTGAGATTGAGATCCTCTAATTAAAGAAATTAAATCTTCTGCCAAAGAAAGCATTTGAGAACTAGAAGAGGGCCTGGATGTGGGGGGTTTAACAGGCACTGATTTAGTAGTCTTGGCTGCTTTAGCCCTGGCGAAGGCCTTAATGGACATGGCTGCTGGAGGCCTAGCAGCACCACGTGCTGGGGTAGAGACATCCAAGGGGATGGTGTCTGATAAGTCAACCACCGTAGTGGGTAAAATTTCTGAGGTCGATTCAAGAGTTGTAGCAGGGGCCTCAGTAGTAAGAATAGGTTCAGCTGTGCTTAGATCAGTTTTCTCGGTTTCGGCCAAAACCGAGACACTCATGATTTGCTTTACCGTGGTTTCGGCGAAACCGCGGACCGCGAGTGTCGGTCTTTATCTTTGCGTTTTTTGGAAGATTGGGTAGTCGGAGGATCCGACGGCATAATGTACGCAAAATCAGTACCGAAAAACTGTTCTGCAAACTCCGACCGGCGCCTAAGCGTTCGTCGGTTGAAAGAGCACAGGCGAACAGGCTGCTACGTCGTGGGCTGGGCCTAAACAAGGCAGACAGTAAGAGTGGAAATCTTTATGAGGTATTTGTTTCCCACAGGTTAAACAATTGTTAACTTTTTCTGACATCGGCTGAGGCAAGAAAGAGTCCCCAACGGGTACTTAGCTTTAGAAGTCTTGGTAGTATTCGGTAGAAGTAATCTCTGGATCCGACCGACCGGCACTTGCGAACAGCTTCTGCTTGGGCGCCACGGCAAGAAAGACTGAGGAAAATGGCGTCGGCTGATGCTTTTATACCCGAAGACCAACAGAGATGACGTCGGGTGGAGTGCGACATCAGCCGAAGCCGGACCCGGACTTTGGAATCCGGCCGACTGCAGGGCTGCCTGACGACAGGACAACCCACTTGTTATGACTGCAGATGCATCCATGAAGGACATCAGAAATATGTCATAAATTATGTGAAAGTCTATGTAAAGCAGAGAAATATGGAAATCAAGAAAAGAAACAAATGAAAATGTTTATGGAAGAATTAAACATGCAAAGGTTAGAGGTAGATGAGGCTCAATTACTAATAGTTAGGACAGGAGGAGAGGAGATAAACACTGTGATGTATAACCAATCTACAGGGAAGTCCCCAGGAATAGATGGTATTCCTGTGGAAGTTTGGAGGCTAGGATGGAAAAGCCTGATAAACATCTGGAAGGTTTTAACAGTATTTTAAAAGGAGAAGTACCAACATCCTGGAAGAAAACAGCGGTGGCTATAATATTCAGAGGGTAAAGATCCATCTGATCCAGCTTCATATAGACCCATTTCAACACTAAACCATTATTATGAAGTGTTCATGTCTATAATGGTTAAAAGAATGTCAAAAGTCATGCCAAAATTGATAGATATGGATCAATGTGGTTTTGTGGAGGGAATTAAAACATCTGACAAAGAACACAGATGATCCACAGGGAAGCAGAATGTAAGAAAGTACCACTTTTGTCAGTGGGTCTTGATGCTCAGAAGGCATGTGACAGAGTAAGCTGGGTCTTTATAAGTAGGGCAATGGATGCATTTGCATTTCCTGAAAAAATTATAAGGCTGTAAGAGGACCTATGAAGGATCAGAGGTGAAAATTAAAGTGGGTGGGGTCTTCCCTGATAATTTCTGCTTGAGAAGAAGATCTAGGCAGGGGGTGTCCTCTTTTGCTGTTATTTGCATAATATTTATAACCACTGGCAAAGAAAATAAGAGACTCAGAAATTCAAGGATATAATTGGTATGGTAATCGAGAAAAAGCTGGCACTATTTGCAGATATTTTATACCTGACAAAACCAGAAAGACATTACAGTGTTGTGGAATTCTGAGACAGTGTCAAATCTTTTTGGGATACAAAATTAACGAAGCTAAAACAAAGGCAATAGCAGTAATTTATGTACTCGCATATGAATTGGTCCAGCAATATCCATATTTATGGCAACATGAAAAAACTAAGTACTTAGGAATATTGATTAAAAATGTTTCTGTTGTGGGAGCTAAGGATATGTGGGAAGAGACTAAACAAAAGATAATGCAAAAACTGAGAAAAATTGAAGCTTTATATTGATATGGATAGTAAGATACAAGCAGTTAAAATGTTTTTAGTCCCATTAATCTTATGCACAGGTCAGGCATATTTTTATGAACCAGAGAAGAAGTTGTGGATAGCAATTAATAAAGAGCTGAAGGACTTTATCTGGGAGAGGAAGATAGCAAGAGTCAAATGGGATAAGCAGATTCTTCCAGTAGAAGAGGGTGGATTGGGATTACCAGACTTGAAGAGGTATTTCAGAGCAACACAGTTAAGGCTCCTAGATGTAGCACGAGCAGAAAACTATAATTCAAAGTGGAAAGGGATGATAATGAAACCGGGGGAGGGGGGGACGACTCAAGAAACAAGGAGAAACTGAAATTTGGGAAGCAGGCCTTTAAGGAGAATAACAATAATCATACAGATTATTATATTTATAAAGTAGCAGAAAGTATCTTAAGAACTAAGCCAACAAAGGAATGGAGAAAGGAGATTCTGCAAATATGGGTGACTGCAATTAGGGATACAGACAATAGTGGGCTGGAATTTATTGGAGAAAACTGACAAAGGAACCAAGGTATTGGGAGCACATAACTTGTGAGGGAAAGATGACAAAATGGGAAGACGCTAAGAATTTATTTTGACTGCAGGTTACAGATGGACTTCCCTATCAAGGATTGATCTCGGAGTATAGGTAACAAGAAAGAAATAAGGGGGAGGTTCCAACATGAAAGACCAGTACTAGTACAGTTTTTAAGTAGAATCTAAAATGGAAGCTGCCAGTAAAAAGGAATAATTAGCATAACATATAAAATACTGCACAATAACTACAAGAATCAATTAGGAGATTTTTAGAAAGGATTGGGAAGAGACTGGATAAGCAATTCACAAAGAAACAATGGGAAGATACATGTACGTCTCCCAAATATGCAACAAAATCTAGAAGATTTAGGATTTTTGCTTGGAAATGTTTACATAGACATTTTTATACCCCAAGTAGACTACAGAGAATTTTTCCTCAAGTAGACAACAAATGTTGGAGGTGTGACAGGGAAGAAAAAGGTAACTGGGAACATTTTCTGAGACTGCAGTGAGTTGGCAGATCTTAAGGATTCCATGTAGGATGCACTGTTAGAGATGCTAGGTGGGCAACTGGTCTGATGAGGAAGATGATTTTTCTTAGCTATGACACAGATACAGAATTGCCTACACACGGTAAGGCCTTGCTGTGTCTAATTATGGTGGCTGCCAAAAAAGCAATTACTTGAAAATGGAAATAAAAATCTAAACCAACTACATCAGAAGTACTAAATATAGTAACAGAGGTAAAGCAACTGGAACTGACACCCTTAGAAAAAGGGTAGGCTCAAACTATATAGGAAGAAATGTGAATTGTGGGAGCAATACATACAGGGGAGGAATGAGGTTTAAAAGAAGGCAGGGCTTAAATGAGCTATGTAGTGTCTGAAAATGACTGGGTAGATTATAAGTCATGTACAATGTTTGCAACTGGGAGTGTGTCAGCATGGTATGTGAAGTCAAAATGCAACCAAGATTGTGTTGGTGTGGATTGTCTTCATTTATATAAATGTATGACTGCCTGTGTCATAAGTGATGGTTTAATAAAGATATTGCTTTTTTTTTTATAAATATATATATAAACAAAGGACAGGAACTGAATAATTTATGTAATGTTTCTTAAGTTATATGATATACATATCATATATATATATATATATATATATATATATATATATATATATATATATAGGTTTAGGACACATGCTCGACAAGCATATGTCCAAATCACAAAACATCTAACACACATACACGAAAGCGCTTAATATTGACAAGCGCTTCCGTGTATGTGTAGTTTAAAAAAAAAAATCTACGTTTCTGCAGGGGGGGGGGCTTCGCCCACCTGCACCCCCCCTACTTTATTATTCTCACTCAGAGATCACACTACAGTGGGGAAAAGAGAAAGTTCCCTTACCCGCACTGTAGTCCGATCTACGAAACTAAATATATATATATCAAGTTATGTGAAGTAAAACATTTGTAAACGTAAATCATATAAATATATATATATATATATATATATATATATATATATATATATATATATATATATAGCAAGTTATGTGAAGTAAAACATTTGTAAACTTAAATCTGTTACTACAGTTTGAGTTTATATAAACATAAATTTGCCTATGTCACAAGGGATAATTCAATAAAGGTGTTTTAAAATAAATTCCTTTGGAAAAGTATTAACTGTTTCACTGGCAAAGTCTCTATGTGCGTATTACTATTAAAATAAAAATGAGAATTAAAGTCCCTTTCTGCTTGCTGGCTCAAATCTTTCTTGGCTAAGCTTTATGTCCTCCTTAAGTTTGTTTTACATTCAAAATTGCTTTGGGGGAAAATATTGTGAAGAAAGCTAGATACAGCAGCTTAATTCTCACAGTTGCCAATTCACATTCCCCTATTGCTGGGATAGACTTGGTTCTCCCCTGCCTGGTGTAGACAGAAAATAATTTTCCACAAACACTCTACTGTCCCCAATTTTTAACACTTTTCTCTTCTGCCACAATTGCCATTGAGCTTTTACTGGCTTCCTTTACATGCTTTCCACCCCCTCTCCCAGATTCAAAATCAACCTTATTAGTGTGCAGCTCTCTTGGAAGCCTCAGAAAGGTCTGCAAGTTTTAAACTTTTAACAGCAATAAAAAATGTCCAGGCAAACCAGAATCCTTTTCCATACCTATTTCAGGATCTCTAATAAATATTCCTGCAGGCTTCTCCCACCAATGTGGACGCTTTCCACCACCTTAATTTTCCACAGTGGTGTCCAATACACAGATAACTTCTCATCAGATTTTAGTCTAATCACATCATCATTACGGTTCTGTTCAAATAATACTGCCGCATCCATAATCCAATATAATGTCAGTACCATTTTACTTGGTCTTGCAGTGGACACACTGGATTATGCACTCTTGCTTCGCAAAGTAGTGCACCTGTATTATAACCTCAACTTCTAAGAAATTTACTGGCTGTCTTCATAAGGAAGTAGTGCAACTAACTTTTCCTAGAGGGGCAATGTGATTTAAGTGACTCAGTGCGTGAATGTCTACCCCATTTGCATCTACACAGCTCCGTTTGCTTTTTAAAAATACTACACAAACAGATTTCACTAGACTGCATATTTGATTAAAAGTACAACATATATTTAAGATATTTGTATTAGTTTTCTGGGGTAGAGCACTGATCTCCATGGACTTTTTTCAGACTCAGCCCAGAAGCAGTGTCTGGTTAAGGGACTTGCTCAAAGTAACAATGGAGGCAGAGGGAATTAAACCTTACCTCCACTGGACCACAGCCTATCCTATCAGTAAACAAATGCTGATACTATTAATGAAACACAACTATCAAAGATAATGTTCTGAAACTCGTATCAAACATATCCACTAAGTAATCATTGGTTTTAGCTTAGTACCACTTAAGGCAGATCCCGCTAGTTGCCCTTACAATACACAAAAAGCATGCCTTTGGAACCCCTTTGCTGACATCTATAATGCCTTGTCCAGCTTGGTGAGATATCACAGCACTGCTCATTTTTCTGCCAGCAATTTCTCTCTCACAGTGCCAGTAATGTAGCCCCTGACTTTTAAAGTTAAGTTATTCTCAAACTTAAGCTTGCACATTCTACGCTCTTCATGTCTGCTCCCATCTTCCTAAAACAAAAATCCAAAGTCAACTGCTGCCTAAAATTCCCTACAAAGCATCTACAGGCAGTAGCAGACTGTTAACGCCTATTAATTCCCTCCCCTTCCTGCCTACCAGTCTATGAAATTCTTTCCTCCATCCTCATTAGATACATCTAGCCCCCAAATTTACAGACATGCAATGCTGCCGAAGTATTTTTCTTGCTCCTACTCCAACTCCAATTTCCTACAACTTCCAATGGTCTCTCACTCGCACCTAATCCTCCATCCATCTTCCCTACTGTAATCTATGTACAAAGACTCAATCTTCTAATGATCTTCCAACAACTCTTGATCACATACTTTCAATAAGAAGCTGTATAGCCACACTAGATTTAGAAATCAGGTGTGCACAAAGACACCTAGTTTACAATGTAGTTACAGCAACAAGTAGAGAACTTTTAATTTTAAAATTACAAAGGATGCACTGAAGAAAGAATTTCTACCAAAGGTTCAAGTGTCAGGGGGCTGTGGTAACTGCTTACTTCTTTTCAAAAACATAAAAAGTGTACCAACAGCTAAAACAGTCTCCACTTAGTCTAAGTTTTAGTGTAGTTACAGCAATCATCAACTCCTTTTCTCATTTTTTACACATGGGGTTGGTTAATCTGCTAAAAACACATGTAAAATAAAGTATCTCAGAAGCAATGGAAAACAAGAAGGAAGTGAAGCAGTGAAGTTATCATTAGGCAATAGAAATAAGCTGGGCATCGGTGCAATATATTACAAGCAAAGCTACCCAATGTTGCACTACTTACTCCTCCTTTAATAATGCATGTTATGACACGGTTATGAGATCTGTATACACAAGTTTTATACTTGGAAATTCTGAAAAAAAATTCTGTCAACATATCTGCAGTGAGATGAAACTTCGGACAGTTTCTGGAGACAGTACTATCAAAGCACATCAAGGTGAATGTAAGTTTGCATCATTTGATAAAAATGTATTTATATCTCTATGCCAAGTTTCAACTGTGAACATTTTTACTTTTCCTATGTGTGAGCAGAACAGATGTGTATGCATTTTATCATACAAAAAAAGATTTACTGGTATTCCCAAGAAAACAGGTAGCTTAGGCTTGATTTTTATGACCAAGTACTGGTGGGTGATGAACTCCTGCAGAATAATGCATTACAGAAAGGATGAAGGTGCCTTTCAGCAGAGTGGTCCTAACGTTTATTGAATGTAGTACTACAGGTTATAAATGCATCTCAGCAACACAACAGATATGTTAACTCATTCCCGCCAATAAAACGCTGGAAGTTTGCACTGTAACTCGAACGAGTGGGGCCTAGGCTTTTTGATAAAAATCAAGTTATGTACTTGCGTTCTCGCACTTCAAGCAAATACGGGTTATCTCTGGAATCACAGGAGTTACACAAATGTAAATGGTAAACTCTTCAACCCAAATTCTTTTTCACAGTGGTAGTATTCTTAAAGTTATGGATTTTAAACTGGGATTTTATAAAAGTCACAGTAAACACATTAACTATCAAGTCTGTAATATTTCGTAAACTACTTACAAATACTCTCAGCAATACTTGCTTACCAAGCTGCAAGCCTTCATGTGAGGCTAAGCAGTTTTTTCTCAGTCATTCTGCTGTTGAGATATTTAGAGAAATGCGACATTTATTAACTGCTTATGTAAGATTTATTTATGCAGTCCTATCTTTTTACCTTAACAAAGGCAAGTATCAGTTCAGATGCATTGCCCATCATGTAATCTTTAAGATGAAATATTTCAGTAACTTGCATGCTGCATGGATTTGGAATTAACGTAAATATGAATAGTCAATATTCAATGCCTACAGCCATCAGAAGGATATAACTAAGCAAACACTTGGATGGGTCACTATAATTTAATGAGTTGGTAAGGTCCATCTCTGGTAACTTCTAGGACTGATGGCATAGACATTAAAAAAAAAAAACTTCTCCAAGGCACCCTCCCCCTTCAATCAATTTGCTAGGCATTTGCCAAGTGGGCACTTACAAGTTTTTCTGCCCATTTCGTCATGCAATACATTTTACTTAAGCATCTTGGGAACAACAAAATGCATATTTAACCACAATGTCACCATATCATCTAAAATGCATGCTTATACTTCCAGAAAATACATGTCTTGTAAAGCCTTAAAAGTACAGTTTTGTACCTACCATAAATGTAGATGTTCGAAGATCCACATTGCTGCAGTCCTTACACTTGGGTAGTCCGCTGTCCTCGGTCGGCCCGAATATCAAAGTATTAGGCTGACGTCGGTCAAGGTGCTTAAGACTGACATCAGGACGTCAGGGTACAAATGCGCATGACCGACGTCATATCCTCAGTCTTTTCTTGCCCCAGATGTCAGAAGACCCTAAAAGGAAAGGTCAAAACCAAAAGACAGCAAAAAACAACCAACCACCCTTGCACTAATCATATGTACAATATATACACTATCCACAATATTCACAACCCAAACCACACAACCGCCTCTAACTACAGAGGGGAAGGAGGGAGGGTAAATTGGACTGCAGCAATGTGGATCTTCGAACATCTACATTTATGGTAGGTACAAAACTGTACTATGTTCTTCATCTCACATTGCTGCAGTCCTTACACTTGGGTAGAATCCCAAAGGAGAGGTAAGGGAGGATGGCAAAACTATAAAGCAGTAGGAGCTGCCAACATGCCCTGTAAAATTGCAGTGGCAAAACCAACCCTAGATTTAGAGTAAAGTGGAAGGTGGTAATGCTTAGAGAAAGTATGCACTGAACTCCAAGTAGCTGCCTCCAAAATATCTTTAGTTGCCACCCCCCTCAAAAAAGCTGTAGAAGTGGCAGTAGCCCTAGTGGAATGAGGCCTAATCCCAGCTGGAATCTCCTTACCATGATGGGAATAACAGAAAGCAATACAAAACCCAATCCACTTAGAAATAGTTTGTTTTGACACAGGCTTGCCCTGAGAACTCAAAGCAAAAGAAACAAATAACTGCTGAGACTGCCTGAATCCTTTAGTTCTGCTCAAATAATATCACAACTGCCTGTGTATATCCAAAGTGTGCAAAATCTTTTCCCCTTTATTTTGGGGGTTTGCATAAAAAGTAGGCAAATGAATAGTTTGGTTTAAAGCCGCACTAGAAACCACTTTAGGCATAAAGGAAGGATTAGTACACAAAGATACCCTATCCTTATGGAAAATTAAGAAAGGCTCAACCGCCATAAGGGCCTGTAATTCAGAAACCCTTCTCGCAGAGGTAATGGCCAACAAAAAAGCAGTCTTCCATGATAAATATTTCAACTTGGCAGTAGCTGCAGGCTCAAAAGGTTGTAGAGTGAGTTTCTCCAACACAAAATTGAGATCCCAAGCAGGAGTAGGAGCTCTACGTGGGGGTCTTATATTCTTTGCCCCTCTAAGGAATTGCTTAAACAAAGGATGAGAAAACAATGGTGGGTCACAGTCATAGTGAGCAGAAATTGCTGCAGCATGAACCTTAATAGAAGAGAAGGACAAACCTTTGTCCAGTAACTCAGTAAGATATTGAAGAGCCACACTTAAATTAAGCTGAAAAACATCAAATTCCTTTGCTGTACTCCAAAATAAAAATCTCTTCCATTTATCTGCGTACACTTTCCTTGTACTAGGCCTTCAGGCCTCCAAAATAACATTCAAAACTTGCTGAGGAAGCTGAGACCCTCCAGGGTTTAAAACAGAATATGCCAGGCTGTTAGATGAAGAGAGTGAAGTTTGACATTGAGTAAATGACTGTTCTCCTGAGACAGCAGGTGTGGAATCGAAGGCAAAGGCCATGGAGGCTCCCGTACCAGACTTCTCAGTAATGGGTACCAGTGCTGTCGAGGCCAATCTGGAGCTATTAAAATCATCTTTGGCTTGTCCTGTCTGACCTTCAGGAGTACCTTTGGGAGGAGAGGCAGAGGTGGAAAGGCATATACATGAAGATTGCTCCAATTGAATGAAAGAGCATCCACTTTCCAAGCTGTGGGATGAAACCTTTTTGTGCAAAACTTTGGCAGCTGGTAGTTTAGTGGAGAAGTGAACAGATCTATGTCTGGAGTTCCCCATAACACTGTCAATTTCTGAAATACATGGAGGATCCAATTTCCACTCGTGGGGATCCATTATTTGTCTGCTCAACACATCTGCCAAGGAGTTCTGTGCTCCCGGCAGAAACCTTGCCTGAAGATTCAGCTGTAAACTGAGAGCAGTCTCCCACAAAATCATTGCTTGTCTGCATAGAGGATAAGAATGCGTTCCCCCTTGCTTGTTGATGTACCACATGACAGTTGTGTTGTCTGTTAGAACCAACACCTGCCCTGGAAGAAGTAAATCCTTGAAAGCTATTAATGCAAATTGGACTGCCAACATCTCCTTCAGGTTGATATGTAGATGTTGAAGTCTGGCAGGCCACGTGTCTTGTACCCACTTTCCATTTAGATGAGCTCCCCAAGCTTTGTCTGAGGCATCTGTCGTTAGAATCTGACTCGCCTCTGGTCGGGTCACAGAGAGTCCCTTGTTTAGGTGACATTCCTGAGCCCACCACAAAAACTCCTTTTGAATGCAAGGTATTATCTGAATGACAGTGTCCATATCTTGGCAGTGCTGTGTCCATACATTTTTGAGATACCATTGTAGCTTCCTCATATGCAGTTTGGCATTGGGAAGCACCAGAATACAAGATGCCATGAACCCCAAGGCTTGAAGGACTGTCCTTGCAGTCAGCCTGGACTGATGAGACAATTGATGGAAGTAAAGAGAAAGATTCTTTTGTTTGTCCGGGGTCAAAAGGCCATCTGGGATGCTGTATTCAGTCTCACACCCAGAAAGCACATGTCCTGAGAGGGTACTAGACTGGACTTTATTTCGTTCACAGAATACCCCAGGCATCTTAGCACTGCTATCACATACTGTAAATGATGAAGAAGTTCGTCCTTTTCTTGGGCCAGAATCAGGCAATCGTCCAAATAAGGATAGATCTGTATTCCTCTTAGCCTGAAGAAAGCTATCACTGGAGCCAGAACTTTCGTGAACACTCTGGGCGCAGTAGATAAGCCAAAGGGCAATGCAGAGAACTGATAATGAGAAGTCCCAGCCCGAAAACGCAGATACTTCCTGCAACTGAGCCTGATAGGAACATGAAGGTAAGCCTCCTTGAGATCCAGAGTCACCATCCAGTGATCTTTGCCCAGCAGAGGCAAAAGCTGTTGTAACGTCAACATTTTGAACTTGGGAATGTCCAGATATGTGTTGAGGATAGATAAATCCAAAATTGGTCTCCACGTGTTCCCCTTCTTTGGTACTAGGAACAGGTGAGAATAAAATCCTAGGCCCATTTCTGGTAGAGGGACCGGTTGTATGGCCCCTATTTGAAGTAGCAGAGAAATTTGTTTGTGAGCCTCTAGTCTTTGCTGAGGAGGAACGTCTGGCATGCCTTTGAAAGGAGGCAAGGTATGGAAATAAAACTTGTAACCTTGGTGTATGATATCCAATACCCATCTGTCTTGAGTAATCAAACTCCAATTTTCCTTGAAGAGTGCCAACCTCCCTCCCAAAGGTGCTGCCAGGCAAGAAGGATCTGGCAGCTGAAAAGGTAGGTCACTGGGCCTGTTTACGAAAGGACTGGCCCCTGCCCTCACCCGAAGACTGTGCAGGTGAACTCCCTGTTCTAGGTCTGAAGGAACTCTGAGCTCTGCCCCTACCACGTCTAGATCTACCCCTAGACTGAGAATCATAAGAAGGATACGTCCACCCCTTAGCAGGCCAATTCCTACTAAACTTCGGAGGCTGAACTTGCAAAAAATCCTTAACGGCATGCATAGACTTAGCCTTGTCTTCCATTTTCTTCAAGACTGACTCCACAGGTGAACCAAACAACACATCAGACTGTAAAGGAGCATCCAAAATCCTTGTCTTAACATGGTCAGATAAATTCTGATCCCTCAGCCAGGCGTGCCTGCGAAGAACTGAACCAGTGGCAGCCACCCTAGACGAGGCCTGTACAGCATCAAAACCACATTGCAAAGAATGCTTACCCACCTGTTCCGAGACATGCACCAAATCTTGTAATTCTTTACACTCAATGCCTTCCGCCAGAGCATCTACCTTAGACTTCAATTGAGAAAGAAGATAGTTTTGATATTTCAACATGTGAAACTGGCAATTCAAAGCCCTCATAGCTAAGGTGGAGGAAGTATAGACTTTCTTTCCCCATCTATCCAAAGCTCTGGCCTCTTTATCTGGAGGAACCGGATTTTTTACAACAAAGGCCTTGACACCCTTAGGTCCCTGACTAACAGTTTCTGGGTCCGCCCTAGGACTCTTATAAAGATAAAGATATTTATGAGCCTCAGGCACCCTGTAATACCTATCCGGTTTAACAGGAGCAGGAGGCAAAGAATCAGGATTAAGTGAAGCCTCTGCAAACACATCTTCCACAACATCCAGAACAGGTGGTATAGCCAAAGGCCTATGCTGGGGTAAAAGCAAAAATTCCCTAAGCCTTTTCCTGGAATCAGAGAAGTCCTGACCTTCCCACTTAAAATGTTCCCTCATGGAATGAAGAGTCTCTGAAAAAGAAAAATCCTCTGGAGGAGAAGCAGAAGGAGTGGAATCATCTGCATCAGAATCAGAATAAGGAGAGTACTCCTGCAAGTCTTCAGCAAGACTCTGAAACATCCAAGCCTGCTCAAAACTCCCCAACTCTGGTTCCACCCTAGGCCTCTTATCAGGAGGGGCAAAGAACCTCTAATCAAAGTAATTAAATCTTCTGCCATTTTAAGCATGTGCTTCTTGGGCACAGATCCTGTTGAACTAGGAGTGACACCAACAGAAGCTAAACCTGGCCTGCCTCTGGGAGAAGCCTTGGAAACAGAAGGAGAGGGCCTAACCACCCTAGGAAGGGAGGGGAGTACAGTAACCTGAGAAGCCCTTCAGCCTGACCTACCTCCTGAGAGGCCACATCCTGCAATATCAAAGTCTCCCCCTGGGACTCCAGAGAAGCCTCCGGCGGAACCACCGGTTCCACTGACGCCTCAAGAACCGGCGTCCAGTACGGACGACTCTTCTTGCCTGGGTTTAGCTGCTTTGTCTTTGCGCTTCTTCGAAGAAGCGGGCGTCGGAGCATCCGACGGCATATTATAATTGCACCGCTTCCCGAAGACTAACCTTCGCTTAATAGTGCGCTTATTGAACCTAGCACAAAAGCGACACCCAACAACGTCGTGCTCAGGCCCCAAACAAGGAATACACAAAGTATGATAATCTCTATGCGGTATCTGCTTCCCACAAGAAATACAGTTATTCACTTTTTCTGACATCCGGTAAACCACTGAGGCAAGAAAAAATTAGAAGTTATGTACTCACCATAACGTTCCATCTGAGTAGGTGTATTCATTTGTGGGTTATGGATCCGATATATCGATCCAACGGCATAGTTTTCCAGCTATGGATCCAAGCTCTCACAGCTCCTCCATAATGCCCTGCTCTACCCTCATGACCTCAGATCGAGTTTGCCAAAGCAACAATACCAGGGTAACAAGTAATATGCAGGAAACTGAAAGGCCAGGGGATAGGAGGAGAGGATGATTGCAGACAAATGAATACACCTACTCAGATGGAACGTTATGGTGAGTACATAACTGCTAAATGTGAAGTAGGATATTCATCTGTCGTCAACCTGTGGGACAGAGTCCCCAGCTACCTGAAACTTGGGCGGCCATCATGGAAGGATATTCGAGCACCTTGAGAAAAGGATGCTCTACCCTAGATGCAAGATCCAACTTATAGTGAGAAATAAATGTATGAGATGAAGCCCGTGGCTGCTGCACAAATATCATCTAGAGGAATCCTAGCCTGAAGAAGGCCGCCGGAGTACTGACCGGCCCCGATGGAAATGAACACCTCTCCGTGCGGGCCTTCCTGACGCTTGATAAGCCAATAAAATGCACTGTGAAATCACAGAGAAACTTTAGAAATTGGCTTGCCCAAATTGAATTTTAAAAGGAAATAAACAGCTGGTCGGATTGCCTATGACCAGCTGTCCTGTTGAGATAAAATCTTAGTTGCCTGTGAACATCTAGTGAGTGTAGCCTATATTCACCTTTGTTTTCATACTTAGGAGGTTAATGGATTGATTGATGTTTGCTTATTTTAGGAAGGAAGGACGGGTTGGTCCTGAGGGAGACACGTCCGGATAAAAACCAAGTAAGGAGGTTTAGCTGATAAAGCTTGAAGTTCAGAAACTCTCTTGGCTGATGTAATGGCTACCAAAAGGCTGTCTTGTAAGACAAGAATTTGAGATCCACTGTCAAGGCCTGTAGGACCAAAGAAAGGTCCCAAGGAGGAACTGCTATATAGGGCCTGGGGAAGGAAAGTACCCTTAAGAAAAGTTTTGCACAATTTGGCTGACATAAGAGGTTAGACTCTTGACCAATGTGATAGTGAGAAATAGCCGCCAGTTGAACTTTGACTGTGGAACTGCTGGCACCATCATTAAAGAGAGGTTAGAAAATCAAGCACTACAGGAGAGGAACGTGAATGAGGCAGAGCCTTGCCGCCTCCACCACACACAGAAAGTTTTTCCATTTGCTTCGTAAACCTTTCTAGTGGATGGTTTATGAGCCGCCACTAAAATAGCCTTTACCGGAGAAGAAATACCGAGTCCTTATCAAGAGTGGAACTGGAGCAGCCAAGGTCAGCTTCAGGTTGTCCCAGTTCGGAGGAGGAATGCAGGAAGGATGGGATATCAGATCCGAATGGGATCTAGAATCCAAGGAGGATTCACCCGAGCAGACCTTAGGAAGGGGAACCAGATCTGTCGAGGCCAGAATGGAGCAATGAGAATCATTCTGCAACCCACCCGATTGGCTTTCTGTAGAACTTTCAGCATCAGAGGCAAGGGTGTATAGGCACACAGAAGACCGTGTGCCCAAGCATGCACCAGAAAAACTGTCGCACTTGGTGTTTGAGGGAGAAGCAAAAGATCGCATGAAGGGGTTCCCACTGAGCTTGTCCGCTAGGATGTTGTTGCCCATTCCCAAACTCTCATGGCCTCGACAAAGAGGGGTAAGACCTTGTCCCCCTTGCTTGTTGATGTACCAGACAACAGACATATTGTCCGATTGATCGCAATTGTTCCCAAGGGAAGAAAGTCCTGAAGTGCTAGCAACGCTAAGAGCACTGCTCTCATCTCTAGAACATTGAAATGCAGTAAGGTCTCTGAATCGCGCCACGTCCTTGGACTGTCCGCGCTCGAAGTGCCCCCACCAGGGAGGCGCCGAGCGGGGGCGCCCGTGGTCACCGTGGCGAGAGGGGAGAAGACAAAATGGAGATCCGGGAGTGGAGCCACCACAAGAGGGACCGCTTGCAAGCCTTGCTGATCGCTATGGGATGATGCATGGGAGAGCAAGGTATGACCACTGAACACTGTAGAATGCGCATATTGAGCCTGGCAAGAGGAAGAAGTGCTATCGACGCCATGGACCCTAGAGCCCTCAGGACCAACTCCGCTGGAACAGAACATGAATGGAGAATGGCCCGCACCTGGAGCTGCAGATTTAGAACTCTGTCCGCAGTAAGGAAGGCAGAAACTCCTTGTGTCTAGTCTGGCCCCTATGAAATCTAAGAGCTGAGTGGGTGCCAGGTTGGACTTGTTTGTATTTATTGTGATGCCCAGAAATGGAGCAAGATGGAGAAAGGAGTCTCGCGAGAGAAGTAGATGCCTTGTTGGGGCGGTAAGGAGCCAGTCGTCCAGGTAGGGAAAGACCTGCACCCCTGAAGCCTCAGGTGGGCCGCTACCACTGCTAGTACTTTGGTAAACACCCTGGGGCTGTGGTGAGACCAAAGGGAAGGACCCGAACTGGTAGTGACTGGCTCCCAGCCGAAGCGGAGAAACCTCCTGAGCGCCTGTCCATTAGGATGGAGATCTATCGAGCACATCCAGTGGCCTTCTCCCAGAAGGGGAGAATAGATTGTAGAGTGACCATTCGAATTTTTCTTTGGGGACTGCCAGGTTCAAGAGAGAGAGGTCTAGGATTGGTCTTAGTTCCCCTCTTTTTGGCACTAAAAGAACCTGGAGTAGAACCCTGATCCGATCTGGTCTGGGGAACGGGCTGGATGGCTCTTTTCTCTAGCAGATGGCCAATTTCTGGTCTGGGAGGGACTTCAACTTTGGAAGGTGAAGGAAAGGAATGCGATATCCCTGGATATGATTTGGAGAACCCAGCGGTCCGATGTTATGGACTCCCATGCCCCCGACTGCCTCCAGAGTAGAGCAGTCGGGCAACCTCAGGTTGCTGCCGTGGCCGGGAAGGTTCCCTGGACCCGAAGTTTCTGGGAGCCCCTCTGCCTCTAGGGCGTCCTCCCTGTCCTCCTCTGCCACGGAAGGACTGGTTGTCCGAGCAGGCTGGGACTGCAACCACATCTTCTTCTGACCCTTTTGGTTCCTAGAATAGGGCCTCTGGGTCTTGCCAAACAGAGCAGAACCATCAAAAACGACGCCTTGAAGGGCTCAGAATGGCGGAGCCAGGCCTGACGTCTAGTGACCAGTCCTGTCAGCATGGGAGAGTAGCCGCAGAAGTATTTGTGACTGACCTAAGAGTGGCCATTTTGGTGGAGTGCAGAGCTCTGTCCTCCTCCAAATGGACTCAGGGGGATGCAAATAAGGTCTCGCTGCATCGCCATAGTTCAGCGCAACTGAACATCCGCTTCCCCAAGCGGTCCATCATCCGAGACTCCTTGCTCGGTGGGTGGACTGAGGGACTCTCCTGAGCCAGTCTCTTGTGGCCGCCGCCATCAACATGGCATCTACAGGAGGCCCCCCTCTCCAATGGGTCCTGCCAGAAGGCGGCTAAGGATTCTATCAGGTCTTTTTCCACGCCCTGGTGGTAATAAGGTCCACCAGGGGTCGGCAGGGGACACCCAAGAGGTAGACGGGCCCGTGAATGCCTCCAAGAACACGGACTCGTCCGAGGAAGACTTGGGGCAGACCACCCCCTAATACGAGCATTTCCATGATGTCTCAAGGAGACATCAGCCTTCCCTTCCTCCAAGTCCGTGTCTTCAGTGAGAGACTCAGGGGAGTCAATGTGCCTCCCTTTTTGAGCTTGCTGCGAGGAGCCTCCTCTGGGGGCTGTCAGAGGAGTCGCAGCAATTTGCTCCATGGGAGCAACTTGGCACAGAAACGGGCTGTCCCAGGGGGATGGTGGAAGCCTGGCCCAGTGCAGAGGGCGAAGCTGGGTGCAAGTGCCGGGGTCCGGAGACCCTCAACAGAGCCCTCTCCACTACATCAAAGCCGACCACCAAAGGATCCGGCTAATCCCACCGGATCGAAGTGGAGAGTGGATCGCGCCCGGCCTTCGGATTCGAATCCGGGCGCGCAGCGGCCACAGACGGCGCCTGGCGAGCACTGATCCCCGGATCGGCTTCCGGATCCCGACCTCCCCGGCTGCAAGCTGCGCTCGCCAGCTGCTCAACAACCCGAAGCGGGTCGGAGAAGGAGAGCTGAGGGGGGGAGAGCAAGCACTCCCATCTGCATCTGGGCCTGGATGAACCTTCTCATCATCCGTCCAGATCAGCATCAATGCCTCAGCCTCGACGATCGGGTCTCCTCCTCCTCAGGACCCGTGAGAAGCACACTTCTCCCTGTCCTGAAGCGGGAGTTTGAGTCCCAGGAGCAGGAGGGGTGCCACAGGGGAACAACTGCAGCGGCGGTAAAAGACCCGCCAAGACCAGCTTGGACCTCCGCCCCTCAGTGCCCTGGGGTTGAACCCTGCACAAATGGAACAACCAGATGTGAGGTGTTCAACCCCAAGACGAAAATATGGACTTAGGCTGTTCAGCCATAGTCACTAAATTAACCCAAAGTTACAGAAAGTAACTTAAAAAATAAGAAGCACACAATAAAATTACAACTGAAAATTAAATTAAACTAAAACAGTCAATAATAATAGGAAACCTACAACTTTCACACAAAAATTATTAAAGAAGGAAAAAATTCTCTATTTTTAAACAAGAAAAATCCACTTAGCTGAGAGCTATGAAATCCACATCTAGTTACCACAAACAAGATCTGAGGTCATGAGGGTAGAGCAGGGCATTATGGGTGAGGGAGGAGCTGAGAGCTTGGATCCATAGCTGAAAAAAACGGTTCGTTCGGATCGATATCGGATCCATAACCCACAGAAATCCGGTTCGGATCCGATATCGGATCCATAACCCACAGGTTGCAGACAAATGAATATCCTACTTCAGATCTAAAATATTCCCCAACGGGGTACTTAGCCAACTTTGACTCTGTCTGAAACTCCGAATTCGAAAAATTTCAGAACGCCGAACGGCACTTGCAATGCTGCTTCTGCATCGGACCATGCGGCAAAAAAGACTGAGGATATGACGTCGGTCATGCGCATTTGTACCCTGACGTCCTGATGTCAGTCTTAAGCGCCTTGACCGACGTCAGCCTAATACTTTGATATTCGGGCCGACCGAGGACAGCGGACTACCCAAGTGTAAGGACTGCAGCAATGTGAGATGAAGAACATCTTGAGTTTTAACAGTTACACAGCATTCTAACAGCTACCAAAATTTTAGATTACAGAAAAAAGGTTTCACAAGAAATTTAGTTTTACAAATGGTGCACAGTATCAGAATCACAACTGCTAGTTACTAATTTCCAGAACCCACTAAGAAGAGTCCCAGTATTTTATTTTTATATACAAAGTTGTTATTCACTACCCCCCCATACAGGAGGTTGGAGGCTGGTCTTCCATTTTCTTGTGATGGCCTTCTTGAAGACAGTCAATAAAAAAATACAAAATCTTTTCAGACAGTGGACAACTGGGATGACAGCATAATAAAAATGAATTTTAGACAGCTCTACTACTTGCGATCAAAAGGGAATTTATGATACTTTGAATCTATGCTTTAAAATCTGATACAATACTCCCAAAATTTCCTCATCTCCAACAATCTGGTGCATTGAAAAATCTGTAGAGTTTGGTCTGCTGTATAAAAGTGTTTCTTCTACTTCCAATTTGCATGATTTGGAAGTACAACTGGACAACAAACACACTGTTAGCTATGTAGTCGCCTCTTGTCTTACAGTTACAGTGCCCCAGGATTCTGTCATTTAAAAGTCCCCGTTTTCAATTCTCTTAAGTACACATACACTAACACTTGCATTAGTGCAGTACTATCTCCAATAACGATGTAATGATTTAGGTTGGAATTTTTCTTTCTAATGCAAAGATTCTTAACTACTTGTCCATTGCGAACAGTCCACCATACTTAACTCTCCAGGGATTTAAGTTAATTCTACTGTTTACGACATCCCACTTCTACCTGCAAACAAACAATTAAGGAAGTCATTCTCTTCCTTAAGATTACCAGCCCACCTACTTCAAGTACACCTTGCTTACAGTATTTTTCTGACAGTTAACAACTTAACCCAAAACTTTCTTACTAAATGGCTGAGCTTGTTTTCAGGCTCATTTAGATGCATGTTTCAAAATGAAACAAAGACAGACGCAGTTTCTTTCAACTTCCTATCATAAAGTTTTCTATTCTGCTCCTTAACAGTATAGTTGTATAAAACAAAATCTTAAACAGCTTTACAGCACAAGTAAGGGTCACTAATTTCAAGAAGCCCAACTCCCTGAAGAAAAAATTTCCAATGCCACCCTAGGTTTACAGCGATTCTAAAAAAGTCAATAATATTCTTAACCACCTTTCAAGAGGTATAATAAAGCTCCAATTAAATTAATTAAAAGATCAATGAACACAATGAAAAAAAAATCTTTACAACTCACTGGTGTAACTCCAATACAACTTTCTATTTTTCACCTCCCCATTATTTCATTCAACAGCTTTTCATTTCTGTACGTTTTATTAACTGAAAGATACAGGAAAGGAACAAATCACATTCCGAAATGGCTCCCTACTAACAAAAATATAGGGGGGGGACAGCACCCCCCAAACTTACCAACTCCAAGACTGCCATACCCTCAGGGAGAAGGGAACATTCTGAGAAATTATATCTTGGACTCAGCTTTTTGGGACTCACTCTAGCTGGTCCCAACATTTCAAATGGATACCTCCCAAAAATACTTCAACGAATATCTCACAAACAGGAAAAGAAATGTCAACCAAACATTAGAGTGCAATCTAATCAGAACGCCCCTCGTTTTACCCTTTTCATCTTGCAGCCTAAGAGTCTACTAAAGATTTGCTTTACATCCAATGACAAAGGAAAATCCTCCTCAGGGCAAGACAAAGAATTACATTAACAGTATTAAAGAGGATTTATCATCATGACCCTTAAGTAAATACCCCTTCGCCCCAACACTAGAATTTCTAATTGAAAATGTGAGTGGCTTCAAGCACACAGCTAAGAGGGTTGGGGAGAATGGGTAGCCTTGCCTGATCTCTCTAAATAACATGAACAGGTTAATAAAAAGAGCCTTGTGCATCTAAATCCTTGGCATGAAACCCCAAAAGTTTGCAAAAAGCAAGTTGAATATTTTTTTGAGCATCCCAAATTTTATAAGAACCATTTGCATCAAAAGCCTTCTCAATGTTAGGGCTAACAAAAACAAGTTATTCACCCTTCATTACGAATGAGGTCTGAAAAGATGTTGTCAAAGGTCTGCAGACATGCTTAAACTCTACAACGATCAAACCCAACCATTTAGAAAAAGTATGCCTCAATCAGGGTTCTCCCGTTCGATTCTCGGCTGGAGTGCGGGGAGTGCCTTCTGTGTGGAGTCTGCATGTCCTTGCCGTGGTTGGGTGGGTGTTCGAAAGACATGCGTAAATGGGCGTGCCTTTGCTGAAGGTTGAAAGTGGAGCTGGCACCTCGGCGTTCGTGAAAAATCTACTGCCAATCATTAGCGGACCGGAGTTCCGCTGTGGTGACCACTAACCGGGAAAAGCCGAAAGACAACAACAACAACAACAACAACATGCCTCAATCAGGGACATAACTTGCAATACCAACTGAAATTGAGATTAGCCTAAAATAAGTCGCATACCAAAAGCACCCACTTCTTTGGTGCAACTACTACCACTAATCTCAAAGATCAAGTTAATGCGCCAGTTTGGATAAATGACTGGTATAGCAATAAGCTAATGGCAGCTAAAAACAATGCAACTCAAGGGAGGGACGGGGAAAGAGCACGTGCGAGAGAGCGAGACTACGCGTGCTCTCTCTCTCTCTCTCTTGAGTGAGAGAGAGAGAAAAAAGAGAGGGAACACATAGTCTGACAGTTCGATTTGAAGCCTGACAAAGGTTTTAAAAAGTTAAGTTGCAAAAATAAAGATTCTTGTTTTACAAAGTGGAAGAGTGGCTAGAGACCAGAAGCATCAAAGTAGAATGGCAGAGAAGTTCTCAGCGAACTGAATTCAGCAGCTTGCGAGCTACAGCTCGGATTTTAGAAACAAACTAACCAAATGCTTTCATAAGTCTTCAAAATAAGCAGCTCACTAATGGAATACATCACCACAAATGACAAAAATGAAGGCGACATGAGAAACTCAGAAAAGGCACTCAGATTAGAGATTAAAAATCAATGTCGACAAAGGGGGGGGGGGGAACAGAATATGAAATTACTCAAGAAGAGTTGAAAGAAAAGACGGCACCTACAAACAAAATTCGGGATTTGTCGCAATACCATGAAGTGTACTGATAACTTGTTTAAGAAGATACAAAGGAAGTAAAAACTATATGAAAATATTAAACTAGGGCCACCAACTCTAGCTTTAATGCAGCCTGTAGAAAATTAAAAGCAAGCCCTCACAAATTTAAGCAAATTGAAGAAAAAAAAAAACTGCTTCTTGCAGCAAGAATCCAACAAAAAAGCCTACAGTTAAATGAACACTGTTCAGAGCAGTTCTACCCCCTGAAGAGCCCCTTTAAAAATACTGCACTGTAATCATCATCCCTATTGAAATGACTAATATTTTTCCAGGAACTTAGCTTATCAGTACCTACCTTCTGGCCCCTACTTGTTTCTTCCAGTCTAGATACCTTACACTCACAGACAACACAAGAGTTCTGATCTATCCATTGCTGAAACTGTTACACATTTGTAAAAAAATTATACGGGGGTTATGTATTCCATGGACCAAAACCTTATTTGTGACCCTAAAAGAACTTGCTAGACAGAGAGATTCATATCCCAAAGGCTACCTCATCTATTACAATAAACTTGCCATCTTTGTGAAACAAAGTCTATTACTCACGCTTTTCAAAACAAATTTGGGTAAATGGATGGGGGAATGGTAAATTGACTCTCGTGGTAAAGCCCATGTCCCGTGTGGACAGAGGCAGTCTATAAAATGACTCAGGGCTCCAACACTAAAAGACCCACTACTCCAATACTAACCCATTCCACATCTGGGGAATTAAGACATAACATTGCTACATCTTGGGTATTTCTAACTAGGCTCAAAGACTCTTGTGCCATTGGTATGGTAGCAGTTTCTTGAAATTAATATGAGTGATCACTTCGGAAATGTAATTTATTCCCCTATTTAGTAAATGGATACATATTGTCTCTTTAAATTTGTATTAATTGAAGTTTGTGTATATAATATTAGGGTTGTATCAATTGACTGTTTCTGATGAAGTCAGCTGTTTGAGCCGACGAAAAGTGCTTCAATAAATTTGTTCTTTGACTGCACACTTGCCACCGCCCGTATTTTTTTGTTTCCGTTAGCCTAGTAATCACCTATGACTCTTCATACCTTTAAACACCCATTGCAGGTCATACGATTTTCTTTGTTCAGATATTACTGAAAATATGACTGTGGCTTCCTTGAGGAAATTAAAACACAAAAGTTGTAATGGATAAGGTAAGTATATAGCATAAGAGAGTTTCATTAAAAATGAGAGATTACAGAATACACATGGACCACAATTTTAGGTTAAACAGTCAAAAATGGAATAAATTCATTCCTTCCATAAGAAAATATCTGGAAATTAAGTTGATTATTAAGTTATTGTATCCAACAACATTAAGAGTGATATTTGCCATGACAGCAAAGACAATGGGATCATGACCAAACACTGGAGGACTTAAAAAAAAAAAAAAAGTAGGAGGTAGCCCGAGAAGGTGAAAAATTTAGACACACTTGGGCATCAGCTAGCCAAAGCACATATCAGAAATCTATTCAGGACACACTACCAACCTAAGCCTTACTTATTTGCAGTTTGTTAACCGGGAAAGTCCATTGGGCTGAGAATGAGCCCATTGTCAATGGAGGTCCGGGGAGAAAAGCTCCATATACAAATATTACAAAGCTATCCAACAACAAATTTAACAAGTACAATACAATTTTCAAAAACTACTAAAACACAGTAACACATCAGAATAATAGCATTTGAACAAGATGTTGTAACAAAGCATTGAATGAAATTAAAACAAAAGGATTTTAGAGTACATAAGTATAACTTGGAGTGCAGGCATATATGCACTCATAAGTTTCATGAGGCGAGAGGTAGGAAGAATTAGAGGAGAGTAGAACAGTGAAAGGTGAATAGGTTGAGTTATGAGAAAGGAAAAAAGGAGGAGGGAGTGAAATGAAGGGAGTCAGTAGGTTGAGTTTTGAGAAAGGGAAAAAAAAAGGATGGGGGGGCAGAGGTGAAATAGGGGGAGTCAGGTGGGGTGACAATATTAGCATTCCCAGTGAGAAGAGATATGGGCATGGAGCATGGTCTTGAAGCCGGAGTACTTTTGGGCGATTCAAATGTGGGGGGAAGTTAATTGTATAGACTAGCAAGGAAAAAGACAGGAGAAACTGCCCTGGCGCGCATAAGGGTTTGTACACTTTGAGGAGGTTCTGGTTACTGGACCGGAGTATCCTGTCAGGATGATGCAAGGTGAGTTTGGAGGAGAAGGAAGAGCAGTTAGTGGGTTTGAAAATGCATTTGCAAGCAGTTAACAGCTGAATGTAAGAGAGATAGTGGGGGAGTTCCAGCCAGTTCAAGGAGTGGAGTGCATCACAATGGTGGGAGGAGGATTTGGTCCCGGTAGCAAACTAACAGATTTTATTTTATAATGACAGTTTTGGCTTTAGGGAGGGAGGATTGAAGGTTGGTGAGGAGAGGGGGCTCCATACAAGAGAGAGGGGGTGAGGTACAAAAACAAAAGTATATGTTTTAATGAGGGCGCGAGATAACAGCCATGATGATACAGCATTCCAAGCTTTGGGTAAGTTTTCTTAATACTAGTTTGTATATGAATATAAAACTTTAAATGTTTATTAATGATAACACCTAGAAGTTTTGTATGGGAGATGATTTCAATGGGAATCTTATTCTGACCGACTATGGAGAAAGAATTTTTATCTGTACAGGTGTTTTTAGATGGGGAAAAGAACATGATTTTGGCTTTGGATGCATTGAGAGCAAGTGGATTAATTCAGCATCCAAGACTCGGTACAAGAGAAGGCATCTTGGGTTAGTTGCTCGAGTTTGGGGAGGGAGTGAGCATAGCAAATTATGGTGGAATTGTCCGCGTATTGGACAAGTTTGGTATTAAGAATGCACTGATAAAAATTATTAATGACGTTAAAAAGTAAAGGACTTGGTATTCAGACTTGAGGAACTCCTGTTGGGATGTGAAGGAAGGAAGAGGTACTACTGTTCCACTTGACAGCTTGTTGTCTATTAGAAAGGTAACTTGAAAACCAGTTAATGGGGGGGGGGGATTGACAAGAGGAGGTTGTGGGAAAACAGTATCGAACAGTATCGAAGGCCTTTGATAAGTCTAGGAAAAGGGTAGACACAATGTTGCCAGAATCTCTGGCACTGCTGATATCATCAAGGAAGGACAGAGGGGCAGTGACAGTACTATGTCCATTAGTGACAGGAGAAGTTAACTTTATATATACATTGCATGACTATAAATGTAATTAATGATTTTTCCTTCTGTTTTATATGAAGATTGGTAGGTTTGTGGGATAACCAGCATTACAGACAAGTAAAATTGATAAAAGTTATGCAAGAGTCAAGGAATCATCCCATTCATAAGCAGAGTTAAAAAAAAACTTACTTATGAATTCAGTAACCATGTCCAGTCTTGAATGCATAAGTTTATAAGAAGGCCAACTGAATTTTACCATTGTCCTATTGTTTTCTTCTAGAACTTCAGTGGGTAACTGCAGGCATTAAATCCATGGTCTGATCTGGTGTTAACCTTGAGAGCATTACCTTTGACTGGCACTCCCTCCTAACAGTTTTAGACATCTCATCCCAGCTGTACAATATGAAGTAACTGCAAAGAAGAAATCACACTCGATGGGTTGCCAACTGGCTTACTGACAGAACCCACGCTGTAAGAGTAGCCGACTCCAAATCCAGCTCCAGACAAGTGGAGTACCTCGGGGTTCAGTCCTGGGACCGCTCTTGTTTGGCATCTACTTCTCCGAAGTACAGGCCAACCCTAAGGGACTCTAGCTAACAAAGTTCACAGATGACTGCAAATGGGGAGCCATTATTGAATCCCCAAATGTGGATATTCTACAAAAGGGCCTTGCAGAAACAGATGCTTGGTGCCTGAGCCATGGGCTCAAGCTCAATGCAAAGAAATGTATACTTAGCCCCTTTGGGAAAAAACAAGTACCCATGAATTACCACATAGGTGGCAGTACACTAAACACCATAAGTGTGAGGAGACTTAGGAACACAGGTGGACAGTGGTCTCACCTTCGATAACCACATCGCCACAACAGTCAGGAATTCCTTCTATGCGGCACACCTCATCACCAAGGGCTTTTCATCCAGAAAAAAGGAGGTCATTGCCCCACTGTACCCATCCATCATTAGACCCATTATAGAATACAACACCCTCTTTGCTATGTACCTCTCAAGACATCTGCAACAACTGGAAAGGCCGCAGAAATACTTCACTAAAAGAATCACAGGCCTAAAGCAGATGCCCTATGCTGACAGTCTAAAAAAACTCCAGCTAAACTCTGTCACATATAGTCTACTCAGAGGCGATCTCTGCTCAACATACAAGGCCATATCAAACCCAGAGCGGTTGGAAAGCTCCACTTAAAGAAGTCCCAATCCCTCAGAGCCACATGCTCCAGGGATCTAAACCTTGTCATCACAATGAACAAAACATGCTGGAGGCATAGGTTCCTGACCCAGAGACCCCCAAACTCAAATAGACTGCCTATACCTGTCAAGCAGAGCGCCTCTTTGGTCCTCTTCAAAAGGAACCTTGATGACTGGATGGGAGATAGGAAATTCACCGTGAGGATCACGTCAGTTGCCCTGCTAGACAGGGGTTCAGCCAAGTAAATATTGTGGGAAAAAATAGCCAGGGAATCATTATGGCAAGGCTTGTATAGGCCCTATGGCCAACAGCCTAGTACCAACCTATGAACAAGTACATCTGCTAGAAAACTAGTTCTTACCCCATTCAAAGGTGAATTCATTGTGGCAACTACATGTTTGTGAGATCTGTTGGTGTAATTTCATAATCAATCTTTTTGTCTTGTACATGGAAGAGTTTGGGGGGGGGGTGCTAAACTGGGCTCCCTACTGAGGTACACAAGAGAAAATAAAATAAAACCAAAACGTAGAAGCGCTAATATCGAACGTTATTCTCCTTTAAATTTGTTTTTGGCAGGGTGGGATGATATTCCCTCTTCTATGAAGTACGGCTATTCAAAAAAATGGACATCTCTGATTGGTATATACAAGCTCAATCTGACAGCCAGTCAAGTCTCTGCATTTTGGGACTAGGTGAAGGGAGGCCCAACATTTCAAATGGTTGCCCCTAAAACGTCCTTTACCTCTTGCTTTAGGAATTCATATATCTTGTCTACTAATTCCTGCTTCTTGTTTAAAGGTTTTGGGACTTCCTGTCTTGCAGACATAAGAGGTCATCTGAAAGCACCTTGGCTCTGGCTTCACATCTGGATTACTTTTCCTCTTTTCCTATAAAGCTTCAGTATGGTTCTTAATTTTATAAGGAAAACTTATTTTAATCTTGTATCAATTCTCTAACATCCACTGAAAAACACACATGCAACCCTATAAGATTTATTAGCCTGGATGAATTCCCTTTTCTACACACAAAGTATTCTTCTTCACATAAGTGGCAAACCTCCAATGCCCATCAGTCACCTGCCTAAATATGTGACACATTCAATCCTCATGAGGCAAAAATCAGAAATCATTTACCTGATGTGCCACTAATGTCCCAACCAACTCTGCAGAAAACAGAACTTATCACGCCTAGACCAAGTGTATATCTGTAAGAGGAAGTACAATTGCTGGAAAGAGGATATCATGCATTAACCAAGGAGGGTTATGGAACTGTTGCAGTCATTACATTTGTGTAATCCTGCTGGCAGGTTGCTCTCAGTCGGCCTGAATTCCAAAGTCTTGGGTCCTGCGTCGGTTGCTGTCGCCCCTTCCCTGACATCAGGTTGTCAGGGGTATAAAATAAGCAGCAGACGCCATTTTCTTCAGGTTTTTCTTGCCCCAGATGTCAGGTGCCCCCTAAAAACGTAGGCAGAATTTATAAATATATAAAAAAAAATGCAGCAATATAAAATTTACCTTCATCTACAAGCAAATACACCACATAGGACATATAAATCAGAGAAGGAAAGATAAGTTCCAGCAGAAAAAAGGGGGATGGCGGGTGGATAACCTGGACTGCAACAGTGAATACACCAACACCTACATTTATGGTAAGTGTACACAACTGTACTATGTTCTTCGTGTTTCACTGTTGCATTACAATTGGGTAGAGTCCCAAAGCTATGGTTGGAAGGCTGGAGGTAAACAGCATAAGGAGCGGCTATGAGGCCCTGCAGAACTGCAGTGGCAAAGCCTGCCCTGGATTTAGAGTAGAGTGGAAGATGATCGTGCTTTGTAAAGGTGTGCACTGAACTCCCAAGTAGAAGCCTCTAAAATATCTTTGGTTGGTACTCCCCTGAGGAAGGCTGCTGAAGTGGCTGCAGCTCTGGTTGATTTGGCCTAATGCCCTTAGGCACTGGCTTACCTTGCTGTGAATAGCAGAAACGAATGCAGTGGCCTATCCACTTTGAAATAGCCTTTCCTTGTGATCCTGCAGCATATGCCACTAGTAATTGCTCCATCTTCCTGAAACTTTTGGTTCTGTCCAAGTGGAATCTAAGCTGTCTGTGTACGTCCAAATAATGCAGAATTCTCTCCCCCTTGTTCTGTGGATTTGGATAAAAAGTTGGCAGATGAATAGTTTGATTAAGAGCCACACTGGACACCACCTTAGGCATAAATGTTGGGTTAGTCCTCAGAGAAACCCGGCATGGATAAAAAAAAATGATAAAAGGTTCCACAGCCATTAGTGCCTGCAGCTCTGAAACTTGTCTTGCAGAAGTTACTGCTAGGAGCAGAGCTGTTTTCCAAGATAAAACTTTCAAAATCAGCAGTAGCAGCTAGCTCAAAAGGAGGCAGTGAGAGTTTTTCCAAGACATAGTTGAGGTCCCATGCAGGTATTGGTGATCTCCTTGGAGCCCTTAAATTTTTGGCTCCTCTGAGGTACTGCCTTAAAGGCTAAGAAAAGACTGGTGGCTCTGTATTGTTGTTTTTGTCTCTTTTGGCTTTTCCCAGTTAGGGGTTGCCACAGCAGAACTCTGGTCTGCTAATGATTGGTAGTTGATTTTTACATGCCGAGTTAAAAGCCCTGACGCACAACCTTCAACGAAGGTATGCCCATTCACGCACGTCTCCACACAGAAGATGCTCTAGCTGAGAATCGAACCGAACAGCGTCTTACTGTGAGGCGACAAAGCAACCGCAGCACCACCACCGCGGATGAGCCGAAATGACAGAGGCATGAATTTTAATTGATGAAAAAGATAGGCCTCTGTCCAGCATCTCAGTTAAGTATTGCAAAACCTGAGGAATATTTGGTACAGCTGTATCAGTTCCTTGTGCCTAGTTCCAAGCACAGAATCTCTTCCATTTTCCAGCATAAGATTTTCTAGTACTAGGCCTTCTGGCTTCCAAAATTACATCCATCACAATTTTACTGAGGTGTGTTTTGTATGACTACATTATCCACCATGCTGCCAGGTTTAAGGTCCCCAGTTGGCTGACCAGGATCGGATTGTTTTGCTGGGACAGTAGATGAGGTATTTGAGGTAAGGTTCAAGCTGGGCATTGAGACAGGTTCCTTAGGATTGGATACCAGTACTGGCGGGGCCAGTCTGGTGCAATTAGTATCATCTTCAGCTTCTCCTGTCTGACCTTTAGGAGTACCTTGGGGAGGAGAGGCAGTGGCGGAAAGGCATATACTGATAGGGCGTCCACTTTCCATGCTTGTCTGTGATAAGTCCTTGTGCAGAATCTTTTTGGTTGGTAGTTGTGAGGGGAGGCAAATAGATCCAAGTCCAGGCATCCCCATTTCCTTGTTATCATGTTAAAGACTTGTGGATCCAGCTTCCACTTGTGGGGATCCATGAGGTTTCTGCTTAGTTCGTCTGCTAGAGTATTTTCCTTTCCTGGCAGGAATTGTGCCTGCAAATGCACTTGGTAAGTCAATACCGTGTCCCACAAAGTCATGGCTAGTCTGCAAAGGGGGTAGGAATGTGTGCCCCCCTGCTTGTTTATATACCACATGACCGTGGTGTTGTCTGTCTTTATCAGTAGTTGCCCCGGATGAAGTAGGTCCTTGAAGGCTGTCATGGCATTTTGAACAGCTAGCATCTCTTTCTGATGGATATGTAAATGCATTTGGTTTGAGGACCATGTGCCCTGAATGCATCTTCTTGCCATGTAGGCCCCCCAGGCATAATCTGATGCATCCGCTGTTAGTGTCTGCCTGGCTGGGGGTAATGTGAATGGCTATCCCTTGTTCTGGTGACAAGCCATCACCCACCATCAAAACTCCTGTTGCAGGCAGGGTATGTGAGTAATCATTGTTTCCAGGCTGTGGCAATGATGAGTCCAAACACTTTTTAGGTACCATTGAAGTTTCCTCATATGCAGTCTTGCATATGGAATTAGTAGGATGCATGATGCCATGAAGCCCAAAGCCTGCAAAATTTTTCTTGCAAATAACTGGGCCTTTGTTGCCAACATTTTGAAATAGGTAGTCAGTTGCCTTAGTTTGTCTGGCATGAGATAAGCCATCTGGCCAGTTGTATTTAAGTTTGCACCCAGGAATATTATCTCGAGAGGGTACTAGTTTTGATTTCTTTTCATTGACTGTGTACCCTAGGCATGTTAGAAGTCTTTTCACAAATGCCAGATGTTGTAGAAGAATGTCCTTGTTCTCTGCTTGAATTAAACAGTCGTCCAAGTAAGGATATATTTGTATTCCTCTTTGTCTGCAGAATGCTATTACTGGTGTCAGGCTCTTTGTAAAGACCCTGGGCGCAGTAGATAAGCCAAAGGGCAGTGCAGAGAATTGGTAATGCTTTGTGCCAGCTATGAATCTGAGGTATCTTCTGCATGGTTGTCTGATTGGAACATGCAGGTATGCCTCTTTTAGGTCTAAAGTTACAAGCCAAGCATTCTTGCCCAGCATGGGCAGAAGCTGCTGCAAAGTCAACATTTTGAATTTTGGTATATCCAGGAATGTGTTCAGAATAGATAAGACTGTTCTTGGTACCCAGAAAGGACAAAGCCTGGAGACCAATACTGGACCTGAGTAAAATCCTTGTCCCTGCTCTTGCTCTGGTACTTGTTAAATGGCCCCCATGGCCATGAGGGATGAGACTTGTTTTTGTGCCTCTGCCCATTGATTTTTTGGCAGATCGGGCCAACCGTTTGCCTTTGGCAAGGTATGGAAATGGAACTTGTAGCCTTGTGACACTATATTTAGAACCCACCTGTCCTGGGTTATAATGTGCCAATTTTGAGAAAAAAGTGCTAATTTTCCCCCTAAGGGTGCTGCCAGGAGGTAAGTGCTTAGTGCAGGCAGGGGGGGAAGTCATTGGGATCGTTTCCTGTATGGATGGGATTTGTCTTCTCCAACTTTGGAGGTAGAAGCACCCCATTGCTTTGACCTGTTTGAACCTTGCGCCTGGGATCTGCCTCTAGGGCGTCTGGATCTGCCCCTTTGAGGTCTGTCTGACACAGGAAAGGACCAATTCTTTGTAGGCCAATGTCTACTAAACCTAACTAACTCCGGTCCACTAAGGATTGGCAGTAGATTTTTACGTGCCGAGTTGCCAGCCCTGACGCACAACCTTCAACGAAGGTACGCCCATTCACGCACATCTCCACACAGAAGATGCTCTAGCTGAGAATCGAACCGGACAGCGTCTTACTGTGAGGCGACAATGCTACCGCAGCACCACCACCGCATATATAATTGTATTAACTCCAAGTGCTGGTAAACAGCTTCACCAACCTTATAGTTCATGCTAAGTTTTGCATACAAAGTAATTATACTCATTAACTTCAACAATTTCCTTCAGAAGAAATTCAAAGAACCCTTCAATGCCTCTGTTGCATATGAACAGTCCCCGAAATGGACAGGCTTCATACCATCTAAACCCAGTTTCATCATATGACCAGCATGAGACTTCTCTCTGTAATCAGTGCGGCTTTATTTACACACTTTATGGTTCTGTTTCTTTTTTGAACCCACCAAAAGTATTACACCTTTACTATCTGTCAGGCAGTCTCTGGTTACTCACAGCTAGTATTTAGTACTATACTAGTATTTCAAAGAGCAATCTGGGAAACAGTCAACTCAGAACACCATACCAAAAATCCCTTTTCTGCTTAGTTTTGAACTGCCAAAAAAAAAAAAAAATTGCTCTTACTTGTGGAAAGATTTGTTTCTGTCCACATTAAATCTAAACTGTCTTTAGACTTCCAAAAAATGAAGCACAGATTCACAGCAATTAAACGACTTGTGGCAGGCACAGGTGAATCAGTACACTAGTTAACTGTGGTATTCTGTAGCAATGTTACTTCTAAATGCAATCCATTCCTTGTGAAAAACAAAGGTGGTTTGACTCAGCTTCCATGAGGAGAACTTCATATCAATAGGGCCTGTGGAGTACAAAGGGTAGAAGAGTCAGTTTCTAAGTAATGAAACTAACATGACAAGAAGATACGGGATCTCTAACAGGAGTCCAGAGGCTGAAAGAGCTTACAAAAGGCCTTAAAAATCTTCAAAGAAGCAAGACAAGTAGAGTCTGATGCGGAACAAAACTTGGAAAAAGACAAACTATAATGGAGAAAAAGCATCTTTGGTCAGACAGTTCGGCAAAAGTGTACAACCAGAAAAAGAGGTGAACATCTTAATTCAATGATATGAGAGCGAGAGGGGGGGGGGGAGACATACACACACAATCACAAACACCACTTCTCTCAGAAAGCTTTCTAGGCAGATGTTCTGATGGAAAACACTTCAATGAAAAATGACCCTTTGGCATTTGAAAAATTAGACTGACAGCCTCAATGAATGAACAAACATGTGCAGTTTGCCTGAAGTCACATGGCCTTCTGAAGATGAAAAGGACATGAAAGAGAAAAAAATCTGTTTGGGCCAAACTGGGTTATTGAAATGATCTTGGCTTTAAGAAGCTTGGCTTTCTGAGTAGATATCACTAGATGAAATGAGGGAAAAGTTTAATGTAATCCTTGTGGCCAAGGGGCAGGGCATCTCCAGCCTAACCTCCCAAAAATCAGAAATTGAAAAACTTAATGTTGACTTAAAAGGAAAACATTTTGTATAATGGAGTACCAAGAATCGAAAGATTATGACTGCATTAGACAGACTGGCTCAGAAACAATTCATGATGCATCAGCAGGTACCAGCAGCATGAATATGTATCACAGAAAAGCAACCTTCGCTGATATGAGCTTAGTGACTAGGTATTGATAAACACTGACAAGCTACTGCCACACTCTCTCTGCATCTCAGCAAGCTGACAAGAGTTTATTCTTCCTGCTTAGCCATGTACCAGGCCACAGCCATAAAGCCCAACTCGGTGGAAAAAGAGAGACCCTTTGTGAGAGAGCAGTCAAAGGTCAGGAGAGAGATAACTTCATTTACTTCCAGAGCAGAAATATGTGAATGAAACTCCTGACACATTCAGGTACCCTGGACAGTCTGCCCAATAAATAATGCTGCAACAGGGCAGGTGGATACACGCAATACTGCCGAACCAGGGCAGATGGATCCACACAATACCACCACACCAGGGCAGATGGAGCCACAGAATTCATCACATTAGGGAAAATGAATCCATGGTCACTCCAATCAGAGCAGCCTTTAGTTGAAATGGGCCTCCTGACTGAAGGCTGGCACACTAACTACAGGCCAGATCAACATACTTTTAATATTTGAATTAAAATGGAAAAAGAATAGGAAGATCAACATCACTGAACCCAGACAGAGCAGTTGAAGACATTCATGTGGACTTCTGCATAAATAATTGAGTTTTCCTCTAGTGCGCCTGCTGAAACTGGGCATTGGTCTGGTCTTTCTTAGAAAGAAAATGCAAATGTATAAAACGTGTCATGTGTCCCACAACACTGGTACAGCTGTTTGCCAGAAACAAAAAAGCACACACTGCTGAAGTAACCACATGCTAGGGGTACAGACTCCACTCCTGGGTAAGAAGACTAGACAGTGTCCATAGTGCAGCACATGAACTCAGGTGACAGAGATGGGCGCAACTAGTACTTCACTAGGTCAGCTGTCACTCTTAAGGGATAAGAACAGTTTGAACAGAGACTTCTTACTGTGAACCAGATCATCTTGAGATGTTACAGCACAGAATCAGTCATTCATACATTTGAAAATCTTGGTTCTCTGCCATCTTTGACAGGTTGCAACTACCAACGTGCACTTGCTAAGCAATCTAGGTAGTGTACCAAATTACTTGCACCAACCCACAAAGAAACAGACTTCCTGGCCTTCTTGAAGTCATCTTGGAGAGTAGATAGATGTGCTGTTTCTGTCTCCTCCTGAACAGGAAAAGGATGAATTAAACTGAAATGCCACTACCTGGAAAGGTTTCTCTAGGGATAAAAACATTTACACTACAGTCTAGAATGGGTCTGAGGTACGCATTTCCTTTTCTAGAAAAAAATAAGCCAGCATAAAAAACCTAAACATTTCTAACCTGCTGGGACCTCTTGAATGGCTCGTTTGCTGAGGTGCTACAGCACTTTCATCTTCGCAACCGTTTCTAATGGGGAAGAGACATCAGGCAAGGAGTAACTGAAATATTGTGTAACCACTGGATATTATGTCACTTGTATATCTGTTTTTGGAAATGTCCCTTCATGACCAGACACCTATAAAAGCATAGGCACTCACCTGCTTCTAAAATAGAGCAGTCTCACAATTTGTTAAGACTCAGGGTTGGCTGTGGCCTGCTGGTAAGCACCAAGTCAACCACAGTCCATGACCTTTCTGAAAACCAGACTGTGAGATATGCTCATTCATAACAGCCTTCTGTGCTGTGGTAAACCTTGCCAAAACAACAGGCAGCTCTGACTTATTTATGACTTGGCAAAGGTACTTCATACAGGGTGAAATTTTCAATGTAAAGCAATAAGTTTGTCCCTCCTCATTCACACACTTAGGGTACTCAAAAATGTTGGATTTTAACAGGAACAGTCCCCCTAAAAGGGAGAATCATAAATCAACTGTGTCAAATACAGCTAGGAATGTTGGCATATGGCAATGCCAGATCCTTCTCCAATGTTACATGTTATAAGAACCTGAAGATGGCTTGTATCTGAAGAATCAGTTGCTTGGTTTCAAATATTTGTTCTTCAATGGACCATCCTGCAACCCTTTCACAAGTTACAGTGGGGGTCACGTAATTCAGTTTTGTAAACGCAGTGGCAATGCAAATATTTGCTTTTCAAACCTTTGCACAGCTCTAGATGCTTTGGATAGTCAAGGACGCCTGTGTTCTTAGCATGAGCAACACAAACAATGCTTCAGATACAGTCATTTCTGGTCCAATCTGTACCTTCTCTTGGAAGGAGGAAAATCTAGCTCTCCTTCTTAGGAACAAGGGGTCACTAAATCTGGACTCTCTTTTTTTAAATGCTTACCAATACTGGAACCAGGAGAACTGGGTGGGTGAAATAGCAGGTTTGTTGGCAGTTTCTACTGGGGAAAATATATGGTGTCATACAATCAGCCCACCAACACAGGCACTCATCATCTGGAGAAATTCTTTGAATTTAGGGTTAGTTGAGGAAACCTTCTGTGGAATCAACATCCTACCACAGAAAAAGTCCAAGACTTCCTCCTACCATTTTGCTTTAACTTAGAACTTTGTGGATTTTTTTTCTGTTGATTCGGTACATGAGGACATCGGAGTTTTCTTGCTTGAAGAAGCCAACATTTTGCATTACTGGTAGAAAATATAAAGGCCCTAACCATGTCTAAGACAGCAAAATTAAGAAATATACGTTACGGATGCAAATACTGGAGATAAGGAAGACATGTCAGGTCATGAGAAGTTGCTTGGTTTGTCAGAGATTTTAAGTGTAGAATGAAACAATTATCAGAATTTAGGCCTACAAAAGAATACAACTGGTCACCAACATGGAGTTCCTGGTGTTTTGAGCGCCCATGTAGCCCCCCTCAAACTACCCCAGTAGAGGACACTCCTGACTGAAAGGACGTTACCCTGAAAAGCTTTACCTGCTACAAGTCTTTGAAGTCCAACCTGCAATTTGAATAAGGTTAATACCATAGCATGTACTAGTACCTTAACACTCTACCTATGTACTGTTACATGCTGCCCTGCATCTAAAGGCACCTCTAGGCTCCCTCTATAGTGTAACCTAGCTAGATTTTCCCCAAGGATCATATCTCTTTAACATACAAATCTACCCTGCACACAGTAATTTCATCCAGCTCCCCTGCACATAGCTCATAAAATATACCCTGCAGCTCTTAATTAATCTCTGCAAGGAGACGATCTATAGCTTAACAATAGCCCATAAATTTGGTGTAAACTAAATCAGTAAAATACAACCCAAAAGATACATTTGGAGTGAAATTAAACTAGTACAATACAGACAAAACGATACATGTGGTGTAAACAGAAACAAGTGAAAAGATACACTTGGTGTACAAAGAAAAGAAACAAGTAAGCACAGGCATATAACTGAAGTTAGTGTTGGCCCCGCTGCGCTCGGGCTCACTCCGCTCCCCTCCCTGCCCCCTATTTCCACCCGCCCTCACTAGTACTACATTTCAACTAAACTTAGCCACTCTCCTCATGCTAACAACCAATCAATGAATCTGCCCCACCCCTGTACTCATTTCCTTCTCTTCCACTATTCCACATCCTGTAAAGCACAGTCTTTCATCTAACTACCTTACAATCACAAACAGCTGTCCTCATCCAGCACACCCACCCCATCCCAAGCAGATGTCTCTCTCATGAACAAACCCAAACTACCCAAACCCACATACATACACCTCTTACTATTGCTCCTAGGTGTTATCCACCCTCCCACTAACTTCTAGGTGTATCCAACCTCCCACTGCCAACTTCTATCACCAACCACCAAAAACAACCAAGAAAAAATATTTCCACTAACATTATTACAACATACCCTTTTACTCAACTAGTCCCATTATCACTACCAAACTTTCTTTATTCACCACTATGAACACAGATTACAGCCATCACACTACCAGTCCCAAACAACTATAAAGAACTTTAAGACCCTAAACAAAACTACTCACTCTATTTTTACCTCAGAACCCAACTCATTAGCTGCGGTGATATACACCCAAACCCAGGCCCACAAAATCTAGGAGCCCCAACCCTCAACCTGAATGATACCCTACTCCACCGAGACAAATCCATGCTCCTCATTTTAAAATTAAATATCAGAAGTATACTAAACAAAGTCCATGACATTCATGCACTACTCTCCTTTTATAAACCTGAGATAGTCATACCAAGAGAGACTTGGCTTAAACCAGGCAACAACAACAATGAAATCACTCCACCAGGTTAGTCATACCAAGAGAGACTCGGCTTAAACCAGGCAACAACAACAACAAAGAAATCACTCCACCAGGTTACAATATAATTTGTAGTGATAGAACAGGTAAAAAAAGGGGGGGTGTTGCTATAGTGTATAAATCTCACCTCATCCTTGAGAAAGTAGATACAACAACCCCAGACCTTGATAAAGTTGAACTCACTCTAACCAAACTAAAATTTAAATGACAGGATGCTACATCCCTCCAGGCAACAATATCCCCATTACAAAAAACTCCTAGAATGGATATCTAACTCCAGCCCCCAGGAAAGCATAGTATTAGGAGACCTTAATACTGACTGGCAAAACTGTTCCAGTCATAACCCACTCTCCCATATTAACCTACATGGCCTAACCAAACTCATCATTTCCCCCACAAGAACAGACAAGAGAACCAAACACCAATCAACTCTAGACTGGATACTCATATCCCACCCATCACCGATATCCCTAGCAGGGTGTCTACCAGACACCCTGAGTGACCACCAAGCCACATTCTTACTCAGATCAAAATCACCACAACTGACCCAAATATTTACGCGCCTATTTAGAAACAAAAAACACGAACCACTCCAGCTTTATAAATGACCTACAAATGTGCAACTGGACCCCCCTAAAAACCTACCTCTTGATGAAGCTGTACTATATTTCAACACTACCTTCTTAAACACCCTTAACCATCACGTCCCCTCCAGAACAAGAAGAATTAAAACTACACATGTCCCCTGGTTAACGCCAGACACAAAACACCTCCTCAAAAAAAAAAAAAAAGACATGGACCAACAACCTCAACAGTAAATCCCAACTGAACAAATATACGTTGAACTACGTAACAAAGCCAAAATACTCACCAAAACAGACAAAACATCTTACTACCAAAAGTTACAGGATAAGCACAGGAACAAACCACAAACATTTTGGGCAGCAACTAACTATTCTACAACCAGGTAAAACAACTACCCCAACCCCAAAAATAGATAACCAAGACGACACCCTCACTCAATTTACTAAATATTTTATAGAAACCATCCAGACCATTGCAAGCAAACAACCCTATGACAACATCCCTACCCCTGCAAATCCACCCCCACCCCAACTAATTGCCCCAAGTTCAGCTTCCACCCAGAACCAACCAAATCCATTGAAAAACTACTCCGCAAGCTCAAACCAACGTCTCTAGCCACAGATAAATTACCCGCTGAATACCTCCACCTGGCTGCAGAAGCCATATCATCTCCTGTCTCCATCCTAATTAACAGATCCATCTCAGAGTGTATAGTACCCAAGCTATGGAAAATATCACATATCATCCCTCTACATAAAGGGGGAACCTCCATGGAACTCAACTACCGTCCCTATAGCCATACTACCCCCTTTATCTAAAATTTTAGAGAGGGTAATACACAAGCAACTAATAAAATATCTCCTAGAAAATAATCCAATAGCAACACAGCAACATGGCTTTAGACCCTTCCATAGCACCACCACTGCAGAATTCACCAACCTGTCAATACTCACAGAAACAACGGACTCCTTGTATATGCCACCTTCCTTGACTTCTCCAAAGCATTCAATATGGTTAACCACAATAAACTCCTTCTTTCACTAGCAACTCTAAACCTTACCACCCCTGCCAGCTCCTGTTTCAAAAACCACCTAGAGGAAAGTAAGCAAGCTGATATGTGGCAAAACCAACTCTCCCCCTCCCTACCAGTCTCCCTAGGAGTACCCCAAGGCTCCATCCTGGGGCCACTTCTTTTTACCCTCTTCACCAAACAATATTCCTAAAGCCTCAATAGTGCAATATACAGATGATACCACCATAATATGCGCAGCCAAATCAATTGACATCCTTCACTCCCTAATACAAGAATGCTTTTCCCTAGCAGAAATTTGGATTACAAACAAATGACTCATTCTGAACCCAAGTAAAACAAAGCCAATACTCTTCAGCTCCCACAGAGCCACACCTCCCACTGACTCTTTCTTCATCTCCTCCTTTAACAAGACTACAATCACCCCCACAAATCACACCAAACTCTTAGGGGTTGAAATAGATAATAACCTTAGATTTGACCTACATATTTCTATAACCATAAAAAAGTACATAAAAAACTTGGCCTACTGTATCGCAATAAAAAATTCCTCACTGACCACACCAAAACTACAATAGCGAGGACTCACCTACTATCCACCCTACTTTATGCCTCCCCTGTGCTTACAAATTTCCACAAATCCGGCTTAAACAAACTTGATAGTTGTTATAACAAGATAGCCAAATTCGCTACAATCTCTCCCATCAGAACACATCACTGTGAATGCCTAAAAAAACTCAATTGGCTAGAACTACCACTACTACTTCAACTCAATCAACTATCACTAGCCCACAAAAGTATACACAACTCTGACAACACCCCAGCCCTACAAAATCTTTTGCAACCCTATAAAACCACCAGGCCCTTGAGGTCTAGCACACAAAGCCTCCTCAAAGTAACCAAATAAAACAATGAAGCTGGTAAGTGTCTATAGCCACTGTAGAGCAAAAACCTGGAACTCCCTTCCTACCCACATAACTGACAACAAATCCCCATCACAGTTCAAGAAACTTTTGAAAACTTACTTTTTGAAAAATCTACTGCGCTCCTGTATCCCCCCCCCTGGCTAATGTCTCATTAGAACACTTCACCTAACTTAAGTAACTCTGCTAAGCCAACCATAGTACTGTACACCCACTTATGACTGTTAATCTAATGCTCATACATACTGCTCATACCATCTCTCCAGGAGTTAGGGAAAACTACCCCAACAAGGTTGTGCTTTCCATAAGCAACTAAAACCAGGAGAAGACATATTGTAAATCAATTAGTTATCCTTCTCAACTAAAACCAGGCCAAGACATATAGTAAATCAATTTGTTATCCTTCTTAACTATAGCGAGCATATTCTGCTCTCTCAGAGCCTTATTCTAGGTCTCTCTGCTTTTACTCTGATAGGAATATCTTCTAAAATGTAATATTACATTGTAGAGAACGAATGTATCCTGTTAGAAGAGACTTTGAGATACATATTAACTATGGAAATTGTATGTCAAAAGTCTGTCCTTAAAACTATGTTTTGTAAAAAGAAATTGTTCTCTTGGAGCTTTTCTCCCCGGGCCTCCACTAAAAAACGGACTTGTAATCCAGTTGGACTCTCCCAGCCAACAAATGTAAAATAAATAAAATTATGGGTTTGCTGGACTCAATAAGATCTACCGCTTTTACTTCTATACAGAGATGGTAAATTAAAAATGCTATACTTAGGAGTTTGTAAAGTACGGAAACTAGCAGTGAATCTGCCTACTCTTTAAATGATACTTGACTGGCTTTCTGCAGTAAAACGCAATGGAATTTCCTTCACAACAAAAGAACAGGCCTACACATTTAGTTTGCAGTTGCTTGTCAGAAGGATCTTTTTACTATGGGATGAAACCTGGAACAAAAACAAGGGCTCTGACTCTTCTTACTGAAGCAGCTACCTGGTCTTTATCTCAATACCATGATGCCTTCCAACCAAATTTATAAGAAAAATGAGGAGTTGACCTGCTCATCCATATCTAAGCTTACATTTAAGTATATGAGAGGTCCTAATGGAGAGATGAAATGTCACAAAGCAAAGGGGAGTAGTAGTGCTGAAAATGAATTCATCCTCAAGTCTTGGTGAGTAACTTCGCTAGACGGACCCTGTTTCTCACAAAATCTCACCAAGGCAACACTGATATTTAAACTGTATTTATATAGCATACATCATGGACAGAAGTAGGTTAAAAATAAGATAGCTGAACGCACAAGACCCAGGATAAAAAAATGCCCAATCCTGGTAGGCGCACTAGTGCCAGGACGGGAAAAATTACAGTGTAGAATCCTCAAAATACGGAAACATTCCTACAATGGGGCCAGGCTGGGGGCAGGGGGAGGATGCCCCCCCCCCCGTTGTAGAAGGAAGTAGCAGTTCACAAAAATTGATCGGCCAAAGAAGAACCCTAAACACGACAGAGTGGACTACTGAGGATAAGAAAGAAAGTATGTATGCATTATTACTACTATTATGTAAAAAGCCCAGAATTTCCAGATACAAAACAATTAGGAGAGAAATTAGAGGGAAGAAAAATACTTTTTCAGGAAAAACGGTCAGAAGCTTTAAATAAAAAATTTGCGTTCATAGGTTCATAGGTTTACACTAGGCTGTCTGCACTAAGGCATTTATAAGCCTAGCCCAAAGTTTTGTGGCTTACGCCACCCCTTATATGAAAAAATACTGTGCCCATTAGTTTGTTGTGCCTCTGTCCAGCAGTGACACAGAGATGATTCCCGGGGTAAACCTACGATCTCCCATCCACAGGTCAAAATTTCTCTTGAACAGAGCCAACGAGGTGCTCTGCCTCACATGGACCGGGATTTTATTCCACAGCATAGGGAGTCTGAGTGATAAATCAATCCCTCCCTGGATTTGGATTTTTTGAGGTGGAGCATGTCCATTAATTCCGGGTTGGACATGGCCTTGTATGTCAGGCACATGTCACCTCTGAGCAGACGGTATGCGACTGAATAGAGCTGGAGTTTCTTCAATCTGGCAGCATATGACAGATTTTGGAGTCCCTTTATCCTTTTGGTGAAGAACTTCTGGGGTCTCTCCAATTGCTGCAGATGTCGGGTGAGATACATCCCGAATGGGGCATTGTACTCTATCATTGGTCTGATAAGTGAAGAGTACAGGGGAACAATGACCTCACTAGATCTGGATGTGAATCCCTTCATGATCAGGTTGGGCAATGTAGGAGGTCTTTCTAACCACTTTAGCAACGTGAGTGTCAAAAGAAAGGCCACTGTCAACCTGGGTCCCCAGGTCCCTGATAACCTCTTCTGTGCTTAGTGGATTGCCGCCTATATGGTAGCTTTGGGTTACCTTGTTTTTACCGAAGGGTAAGACTATACATTTTTTGGCGTTTAACTTCAGGCCATGGCTCTGGCATCAGCTATCTGTTTCCGTTAGTCCCTTCTGAAGGATATCCGTGTCCGATGCACTTTCCACTATGGCGCCCAGTTTGCAGTCGTCTGCAAACTTTGTCAGCCAAAGTCCTCCCATGTTGGCCTGTATTTCTGAGAAGTAGATGCAGAACAATAGGGGGCCAAGGACAGAGCCCTGTGGGACACCACTTGTGACCGGCTTGGAGTCTGACATAGCGCCAGCAACTCTAACCCTGTGGGTTCTGTCCTTAAGCCAGTTTGCAACCCATCTTGTGACGTATGGGTTTACATTTAAGCTGGTAAGTTTTTCTACAATACCCGAGTGGGGTATTGTGTCGAAAGCCTTTGCAAGGTCAAGGTAGGCTGTATGGACTGCCTTTCCCTCATCAATGGCCTTGGTGACTGTTTCGAAGAAGTCTACCAAGTTCAAAAGGCATGATCTGCCCTTGACGAAGCCAAACTGGGTCGGGTCCAATGTCTGCAAGTCCCCTATATCTTTGTTTATGAGCTCCATTATGATCCTCTCCATAGCTTTGCAGACTAGACTTGTTAAGCTTATGGGGCGGTAATTACCAGGGTCTGTAGAGGCACCGCCTTTGTGGAGTGAGACCACAGTTGCCGTATGCTACTCCTTGGGCACGTATCCTGTGGTAAGGCTGAGATTAAACAGCTGCCTTATGTGTGGGTTTAATTCCTCATTTTGCTCGTGTAGCACACAGCTGGGGACACCATCCGGTCCCATTGATGCTGTGTTTTTAGCTTTAGAGAGAGCAGCTTTCACCTGCGCATTTGAGATGTCTGGGAGGCTACACTCCGCTGGGATAGTTATCTCTCCTTTAGGGGAGGGGTGAAGTTTGCACTGAACCTGTCTGCCAGTATGTTGGCAATGTCTGTGGGTTCAGTGATTTTTGTATCATTTTGGACTAATTCTGAGCATATCTGGGAGTTTCACCCAGGTTCCTAACATAGCTGAAAAAGGCCTTATGATTGTCCTTTGAATCCATGGCAATTTTTCTCTCAAAATTGGCCTTAGTTGATTTTATGAGTGCTCGATTTTTTACTAATAATGATCAGGGTGACTTCCCTTTTATGGATTTTGTTCTATCATGTAATAGCTTTCTCCTCTTATTGTAAAGTTTGTTAATGGCTGGGGTCCACCAGACTGGACGTTTGCCCTTTGCGGAAAGAGTCTTGGTTTTATTTGGGATTGCCTGATCCATGCAGCCCTGGAGGTGTTCATAGAAGGCATTTGTAAGGGCTTCCGCAGCTTGGGTTGTGGTTTCCACTGGCTCAGGGGCCTTGAAGGATACCACACCAGTCTTGAGTAGTGTGAAGTTTGCTTTTGAGAAGTTCTTCACTGTGGTCTTTTTTGTTTGGGGTGGGGGCGGGATGTGGATTTCCAGTGAGATTAGTTTATGATCAGATCTCACCAATGAGGGATATACTTCCGTGTGGAGCATTTTGTCCCCATGTTTGTGATAATGAGATCTAGTATATTTTCTCCTCTCGTGGGAACAGTGACTAGCTGTTCCATGGCATTTGAATTTATGAACTCCAGGAACCGTTGGGCTAGAAAGTTAGGGCTTGAATAATGTTCCCAGTCTATATTCGGGTAGTTGAAGTCACCAAATATGATGGTGTTTGGAGATACATTTATACCCTCCAGTGTCTTCAGGAAGGCTGTGTGGGGTTCCTGAGTTTGAGAGGGTGGCCTGTAGCATGCTACAATTTGTAGAGCAGTTTTGCCTATGGTTAGTTGCACCTGGATGGTTTCCGAAGCTTCGTGCGTTGCCACCAACCTGGAGGTGTGGGTATCCTTTATGAATATGGATACACCCCCTCCTTTTGTGGTGTGGTCCGGGTTTTGGGGCCGGAACACATGATACGAGGTAAAACCTAATAGTGCCGGGGTGCTCTCAGGAGCCTTGAACCAGGTTTCAGTTACAGCACAGACATCAAGGTTCTCCATACTGAGAAGGGCCTCGAGTGCGTGCATTTTGAGATTTAGACTTCTGGCATTGAGCAGCATTACCCTCAGTTTCTTCCCACTTTTGTTTTCTAGGGTGGTAGGTTTAGAATTTGAGCCTTGCCTAAAAAAGGCACTATGGGGGTGGCAAGAGCCTTAGCCAATATCCGAAATCCCAGGGGTGACGGGTGCAAGCCGTCCCTTGCGAAGCAGCGTGGCTTGTCAAGCATGTCATCCCAGGCAGACAGACACTGGATCCCCTTTGAATGACACCAGACATTAAGCCAATTGTTAAAGCTGATCATCTTGTCTCTATATTGTGGCATCATTCTTGGTGAAGGAAGGATACTGCTCAGGGTCAGGGTCATACCTGCCTGGGCTACATAATCAGAGAGCTCCTCTATGTCTCTTTTCATGTAGTCCAGGGAAGTACGTCTCCGATCGTTCACACCAGCATGGACTAGGACTGTGTCATATTTGTACCTGCCATGGAGTGACCCGAGTGCTTGTGTTATGTGGCGGATTCTAGCTTCCGATAGGCAGCTTACTGTGACCCTCTCCTTGTTCAGCCTGGTGAGTGGGACGTCAGTGTGTCTGACTATGGAGTCACCTATGACAAGTATGTTTGGTGTTGTATTTGGCCTTAAGGGCTGTGACTGCTTTGCACACTGATTTTGTGGTTTATGTGTTGCTTGTGGGGTGTCTTGAGGTAGCAGTTGTTTGGGTGTCTGCTTTGGAGGCCTCTGCTGTTTAGGTAAATTTTACTCAGAGCCTCCGAGTATGTCTTTGTGTGTTTATATGTTTGATTCAGTGGTGTGGTAGCATTATGTGAGGCTGGTTTTGTGGTGTGTGTAGTTTCCTTCTCCTCCTGTCTGGTCTTGCCAGTCCTGAGTTGAGAGAGCTCAGCCTCCAGTTTGGCTAAATAGCTGCATCTCTCGCAAGTATTTGTGTTATGTGGGAGGAGGAGAGGGTTGTCTGTGTACATGAGGCAATTGTAACATTGCCTCAATATTCCCAGATTCACCAACTGGGCAGGAGAGGACGCCAGCATCTGGCCCTTCGACATGCTAGAAAAATTAAGAAGTTAAGTATGAGACTGAATAAGAGAGGACTTAGTAAGGAAGTGGGTACTACTGGGGGGGGTTTCGCAAGTGAGGGACTTTGTATAATATAGAAGTGACAAGTGCTGAGCTTTTCTTTTGAGAAAAAACAAACTTTTAGGAACAAGTGCTGCGCTTTTTAGTCAAGGGATATACTGTTTAGGTTACTAGTAGAGCAGTTCTAAGGGAAAAAATGGAGAACAGACTTTATGGAGCCAGAAAAAGTTTAACCTTGTTAAACCGGCGCTGCCTGATGCTGCTCTAGTGGCAACTCTGCGCTAAAGCGTGCTTTATAGCAGGGGGCTGGAAAAGGCAGGAAATGACCCAAAATGGCCACTGAACTACAAGTTACTGTCTTAAACCACTCCTCTGAGGACAAACAGGCAGTTCAGTACTCCCCACTCCCACTGGTGAGTAAAGAAACTTCCCCCTGACCAAACAAAGAAAATGGAGAAGTACAGGAACCAAGACAAAGCCCAGTGATCAGCAAAATCTGATCACTGGAACAAACTAGCCAGGAAAGTTAGGAGAACAAGAATATTTTTTTTGTTTTTTTTTTCAAGTTTTTTTTCACAGACAGAACAGAAAACACAATAAATGCTTTGCTTTTCGATTAAGTGCTATCAAAAGCTAGTACACTTGAGTGTATTAGCCTGTAGTTTAACTTTTAAGCAAAAAAGTGCAACCAACAATTAAAGCTTATAAAAACAGGAAAAAGAGGTAATACCACTATAAAATAGAAACAGTCGTCGAATAACATGAATGGTCGAAAAATGCAAGAAAAAATACTTAAAATCTGGAAAGTTGCTTTTTTCCTTTCTCTGCTGCTCTAGGAACTCTGCTGGATACCACGAGGAGCTGTGCTGAGTTCATTAATACAACAGGATTTTAATAAACAGTATACAGATCAAGAAACTTTGATCTATTTGGAAAAAGAAGCCTCTAAAGAAGTGTAAAAACAAACAACAAAACCTAGAGATATTTGAAAAATATAACAAAGAAATATGGACCTAGGAAAGAGATTTGATATGGTGCAATACTTATGCAAAGGAGAAAGCAAAGTTAACTAATATAGAGAGGACAGTCTCAAAGACATTTGAAGAGAAATACAGGCAAAGGAATCCGGATATGGAAAACTTTACAATACAAAAAAAATAAGAAGACTATGAAGAAAAGTAGAAAGAAAGATTAGTAATGGAGAAGTCAAAGAAATAGAAAATTAAGGTTATGGAACAGCTGCAAAGAGAACGATTCAGTGTAGAAAATCAAATGCAGAAAGCACCACAAAAGGATAGAGCAATGGATATCCAAATTAAGGGGAAATCGGTGGAACAGGAAGCAACTGGTCGGGTGCCATATGGCAGAGCAACAGACAACAGGATGAAATTGAAGAGAATGTGCTACAGGAAGATGCTATAGAACTTTCCACAGAATGCCCACAGGAAACAGAAAACATGGGATGTGCCCTCAGTTTGGAAGAAAATGAGCTATGAATGACTGCTTGATTTAATGGACATGGACAGCTATATTAAGATTAATGACAGAAATATACTACAGAAGGTTAATAAAACCCAAAAAGTAACAAGTCTGGTAAAACAAATGAATGCAGTAATTAGGACTATCCACAGAGATCCATGGGATGTAACAGAAGTAAACAGGATATACTACTGTGCTGCTAAATTAATAACAGATAAAGTTCTACCACAAGATCACATGGTAGCGAAGGAAAGGAAGGGAAGAAATCAAATACCATCATGGAAGTATCGAATAGAGAATTATAAAGCAATTAAAACAAGCAGTGTCACTGTCAGAAGACTATAGAAGAGGGAACAGATCAACAAACATACTAAGATAGATAGATGTGATTAAAGCAATGCACAGTATTAGAACAGGCCAGGCTCCATCATGCACTATCGCAAACTAAAAATTTCAGCACAGGTGGAAAAACTTAGAAGATACACAGATAAATATAAGGGAAAAGTAAGAAATAAGTAATTTATTGATGTCCCAAAAAAGTTTTACACAGAATTAGGAACTAAATTAAAAGGAATTGAAAGACTGCCAAAACAAGAGGAAGTAGATACATTTTGGATAAGTATCTATGAGCCTGTGGAACAAAGATGATAAACAAATAGAAGAAGTAAAACAAATAATAATAAGTTCAAAGGTACAAGACATGAGATGAGATGAAATAACAGCCAGAGAGATTATAACAAAAAGAAATGCCTCTAACTGGAAAATCCCAGACCAAGATGCAGTACCTAACTTTTGCAGAAGGATTTAGCCATTATTAAGAGCTATTTATATGCGCACCCTGAACAGACACCACACTTGTTAACAGGCAAAACAATGCTCTTACTTAAGTGAACCTGCAAGCTATCCTAAAAATTATAGACCAATAACTTGCCTTCCAACGACGTATAAACTATACACAGGAATTGATGCCAATAGAGTTTATAGTCTTTTAGAAGAAAAGTCAATTATAGCAGTAGAACAAAAGGGCAATAAAAAAGTCATATGGAACAAAGAATCATTTGTTGTTAAATAGTTATAGTGGAGAATTGTAAAAAGGGGAGGAAAGTATGGCATAGATTGACTACAAAAAAAGCATTTGATAGTATCCAACATTCATGGATAAAAGAAAAAAAAAAGTGTGTTTAAACATGTTTAAAGATACACCCTACACTGATTAACTACATTACAGTAACCATGAAACAATGGCAGACCACACCGCAACTATGCCATGATAAAGGTCAGATTATTATCCCAGGGATAAAAATTCAAAGGGGGATATTTAAGGGTGACACACTGTCACTGTTGCTATTCTGCCTTGCCATTAATCCATTAAGATGTTTACTTAACAGCTTAGGCCATGGCTACAATTTTGCTCCTGGAAAACAACAAAGTCTAATGACTTCTTATTTTCTCTTTGTTGATGATTTAAAACTGTATAACTCATCAGATGAGGAGCTGAAAGCACAGCTGCAGATTATCAAGACCAAATGGCATTCTAATATCATATGAAAAAGTTTGACAGATGTGAAAAAGCAACCGTTAAAAAAAGGAAAACTGCAATACCAGGAAAACATCAGTTTGTGACAAGAATGTGATACAAAAGAACTTGAGCAAGTGAGTGTGTAAAAAAGAATGTGATACAAAAGAACTTAAGCAAGAGAAAGTGTATAAATACTTGGGAAATGATGAAGGATCAACAATAAAACATTAACAAACGCGAATAAAGAGAGAGCACATCGTGCCTTACATAAAAGACAAGATGTTACAGTGCCTCGTCAAGTATATGTAAGGCTATTAAAACTACCAACATACCTACAAAATTCTTCAAATAGCAAAAAAGATCAAATATTTTATCTGGAATAAAAGTAAACTAACTTTTGCTCAGGACTTACCCTTATCTATAAAGTTAAGAAGACAGAAACTTGCTCCCTTTTGTGCAGAATTAATTAAGAAAGGCATCAAATTTCAGATGAGGTACCCAAATACTCATCTTTCTTCATAATGGGGCAAGATACTCACTAAACTCTACAAGTGAAGCCAAAAAAGCTTTTATCAAAGCTTTTAACTACACTCCGGAGATATAAAATATAAGGTATAATTTACGGTTTGCAGTTTCTTCTTTTTCGCTTAAGTCATAGAATTTAATACATTAAATAGTTTCAAAATAATAGCATAAATTTAAAATGTTTATTATAAATTCACTTTGGAAGGTTGGGTACTTGTTTAATTTATGTTTAATAATCTTTGGCATTTAAAACATGTATTTTTAAATTCATATTGTTAAAACTGGTTATTGAAGTGCGCGCGTGGCATCACAAAATTGTCTACAGGCTTTAAAAGAATTCCCGCTTAAATCTCTTCATTGATGTTCATACAAAATGTCTTTTTGTTTTGGGAAATGCCTGTTGGATCAAAATTCTAAATGTGTGATGCTTACGTTGCTAACCGATGTCTGCTGTTTGTGTTTCTGCTCGTGTGCTACATTGGTTCAAATGCTTTTTCATTGCTATTTTTCTCTGAGGATGTTCGTGATAAAACATGGTGGTGGGACTTATTGAGCGAATGACATTGTTGGTGGCTATTTACCATTGAAATTAAAGGTAGCCAATCTATACTACAGACAAAAAATGGATGCAAGCTTGCGATGGAACTATTCGTACATCTCTGAATACAGGATTCATAGTAAATGACTTTTTTTTTTCCGGAGGGTGAAACATTGGTTCTCACTGCAACATGAAACATCGGATGCCATGTCATATGTAGGTTTGTTACATAGTGAGTTAGACATGCTTACTGTTTTTCTTTTATTAATAATATGTTCTGAAGCTAGTTAAGGTACTTTTTTTTGCTGATCTAATAACAGATATGTGAAGCTTATTATGCTCGCATTATTTCATGTTCATATCCCTCTGTAAAGGAGCGATTCAATGTTTGTGCATCTGCATTAGAACATATATAATTTATATACTAATATTAGATTATTTGATGGTCTATATCTCGTGCTATTAGCCATCAAGATTTCTCAGATTATTGCCTAATAGGAGGTGTGATTTGATGGACGCTTCCTGGAGCTACTTCTCACAGACCCTTAAGGTAAACATGAAACATTTGATAACATGGTATTTTCAAGCAATGAGTAATGGAGTGACATGTTTGTGGTGATTTTTGTGCAGGATATAAATGGTAAAGACAAGGTAAAAGGTTTAATATCTAGGTGTATTGGTGGGGAAAATCTATTTATTGTTTGTCTAAAAATTAATAAATACTGTAGTTACCTGAATCACTGAACACTTTAAAACTGATTTACCAATATATATGCAACTTTTAATTTTAAATAACATATGATAGGACTTTCTCAAAATTTTTATGGTGGATTGGGTCAGTTGTGTAATTTTAATATATGACCTAAGACGAAGTTAACTGTTGAGGACGGCTACGATGTATTGTATTTTGTTTAATATTAATATTATTCCAGCATTTTACGTCTGGGTATTATGTAGTGCTGTCTAATAGTCTGTTATTTTTTTAGTCATGATGAAAATTAGAATTTACATGTTTCGGGCTTTAAAAAAGAAGTAATGTTTCAGAAACGTTTTCTGAACTAAACCAGAGATCACACTACTGAAATATTGTAATTAATCTATTCAGTTAGCTTATATATTTAATTGCTTAAAATATTCTTTAGTTAGAATTGTTTTTAATTAATGTAATCTATTCATATATATTTTGTCAAATAGACTATCTTAGATTAGTTTCTATACATCATATTTATTTATGTTCTATCCCAACTATATATGAGAGCTTTAGTGCAGTGTGATAGGGGCCTGGTATGACTGGATGTTGGAATTCTTTTTTTTTGTATATATGTAAAATAGTGTTAGATGTAGTACTGTGGAAGGTATTAAATTTAGGGGTTTACTTATCTCTTTTACGAATTTTAATATTTACAGAACTACTAGTAATTGGGTTTCTCTCACTTAAGGGGTATTGGTGGTTAGGCACTGGGGTTTGGCTGAGAGAATACTCTATTTCATACTTGGGTAAATTTGATTGTCTTATGTAAAAAAAAAAATGGGTTCACCATACATGCAAGTTATGCACATTTCCTTTCTATATTCAATGTATGTCTTTCTTGTGTTTCTAATATTTGTTATTTATATAATAGTCCCAGAGGTCTCATGAAAATATTAAAAATCTTATTTCTTTTTGATTTATAATAATACAATGTTAAATTTAATGAAATGTCATGGTATATAGATTCATGGAATGTTAGAGGCATACGCAATACAGTGAAAATGAAACTTCTGATGCATCTTTTGTTTAAAGCACAAGCAAATGTCTGTTTTTTGCAGGAAACTCATGGAAGATTGGTCGAAACATTTGAAAAAAAGTTGGATAAGAAATATTATTGCTGCTGGGAATAGTAGCAACTCCAGGGGTGTAGCCATATTAATCAAAAAAGATTTTCAAGGGGCTATAAATGAGGTTAAGTCAGACCTAAATGGCAGATGGTGTTACTTTACTTCTACTCTTCCATATTCTAACAGACCCGTTTTATTTTTAAATATTTATGGACCATGTTCAAAACAACAAATTTTTATAATGGAATTACACAAAATTCTTAACACATTTCAAAATTATCACTTTATTGTGGGGGTGGGGGGTTGGAATGTAATTTTAGATCTGGTAATAGATCGCACAAGTAAGTCTTTGGTGTATAATACTCAAGCCTCACTGGCTCTTGGTGAATTAATAGCGGATTTTAATCTTATAGACACAATAGCTTTCAGTAAGATTTCATCCAAGGAGAAAATATATACATATTATTCAAAATGTTACAAATCCTGGTCACGGTTAGATTTATTCCTGATATCTGAATCCTTCACAAATTTTGATATCAAATTTTCTATAGATCCTAGATTTTTCTCTGACCATGCTAAAATTTCTCTATCTATTACATTTACTTCAGAGAGGATTTTAAAATCTACATGCAACAACTGGTCATTGAACAATAACTTATTAAATAATAGTGATATAATTAAAGATACAAAGGAGATGTTGGTGGATTTTGACTTTAATCTTCATCTTATAGACTTACCATTTGATATTCAATGGGCGGCTTTTAAAGCCAAGCTGAGAGGCTATTTAATTAGTAAAGCTTCTTTTTTTTAAAAAATCCTATAAGTCAAAAGGACTTACTTTAAAATCAAAACTTTTGATGTTGGAGAGACAACAGAGATTAAAACCGGATTCAGATTTAGAAAAACTATTAATGGACACTCAAAAAGAACGTTTGGATCTACATCAGCAAAACTACTCTTTACACGAACAGAGACTTACTGCTATATATTCAGAGTGGGCCCAAATTCCTTCTAAAACTCTAGCAAGAATCAATAAAACTAAACAAGATTCCTTGAGAATTCCTATGTTACAATATCAAAACAATATTTATAATTCTGATGCAGAAATAATGCAGTTGTTTTACTCCCTTTACTCTGAAATCTATTATAGTGATGAATCTGGACCATCTAAATTGCATATGGCTAAATTTTTAGAGTCCATTACATTTCCTTCCCTAAATGATGATCAAATAGAGATGTTATCATCTCCCTTGAAAATTCAGGAGATTCATCAGGTTATTTCTAATCTCAAGGCTGATAAGTCTCCTGGCCCAGATGGATATACTGCAAATTTCTTTAAAGCTTTCAAATTAATAATTTCTCCTATCCTTTTAAAAAATTTTAATTTCATAATTGTCAATGGTATTACTGATTTGCATTGGAACACTTCGAAAACAATTTTGATTTAAAAAAATAAGCATTATAAAGCTGACCCACATAACTATAGACCCATATCTTTAATTAATGTAGCTATAAAGATCTTTGCAGGAGTACTTGCCAGACTTAAAAAAGTTATGCCATTTATAATTTCATCAGATCAAGCTGGCTTTATGAGTCATAGACATGCTTGGGACAACACTTTAACTCTGGATGCACTTCTTCAATTGACAAAGAAAGAACGTAATCCAATGTATGCTTTATCATTAGATGCTTCTAAAGCATTTGATGGGGTTAACAGGGACTTCTTATTTCTTACATTATCCCACTTTAATATTCCCAAATTTTATATTGATATGATTATGAAACTATATGGGAATTCATCTACTTTCATATATGTAAACAAAAAATGTCCAAGCCAATTAAAATTACAAATGGAACAAGACAAGGGTGTCCTCTTTCTCCCTTTTTATTTAATATTTTTATTGAACCATTATTTTTATATCTAGCTCAAAATACGTATCACTCTATACCAAGAATTTTAAAGAATAATATATTGCTTTCAGCTTTTGCAGATGATGTTAATTTATATTTTCAATGTCCTAATACAGATCTTTCTAAAATTATAAATGCAATTGAGGCCTTCTCTAATTCTTCTAATTTTCAGGTTAATCATGAAAATTCAAGTATTTTTCCCATCAATCCGACATATCATAAATCTACCTTCTTTCCATATTCATCTTTTGGAATTTCCTTTAATCATAAATATTTGGGTATACATTTTGATCACAACCATGATTCTATGTTACAGAATAATTTTCTAAAAGTTTGGTCTAATATTATTCAAGATTTGCATAGATGGAAGCTCTTAAACTTATCCTTGCTTTCTAAAGCTGCTGTGATTAAGATGAATGTGCTGCCTAGACTTTTGTATCATTTCTATGCTTCAGATCTCAATATTCCAAATAATATGTTTTCTAGGATAGATAAGGAATTAGCTAAATTTATGTGGTTTCCAAAATCAGTTAGAATCTCTTATACAAAACTCTTATCCTAAATCTAGAGGAGGCCTAAACTTACCTAACTTACACCTTTACTACAAGATTATATGTGCTAATAGACTTTTAATGATTTCTAATTTAACTTTAGAAACATACAAAGTTTCTCCAATTTGGTTGAGAAAATGACATCAACATGTTCTTACTAAAGGAATTAATCCAAAGTATCTTCCATTTCTCTCTGTAATAACTTGTAAGTATAAGATTTCATCAACTTTAAAATACAAGATAATGATTTTTCAAAGTTTAATAAAATCCATTAATCTACAGGACGCTTTACTCTATCTTCAACCTTTACATCTTAATCCAAATTTTAAAATTGATAATCTATTAACAGATCTTTCTAATTTTCCATTGATTAAAGATATTCTGGTATGGGATATTAAATAGAGATAGGTCATTGGTAAATATAAGGAAATTGTACAAAGCAAACTGTAGATATACAGCTATGTTGCATCAATTGAGAGAAATAACATATATGAAATTTTCAAATACTGCTGATAAGTCCCAGGACATTAAAATACTAATGGAGATCTTGAATACGATCTCTAGTTCGGATAAAATTTTATCTAAATCGTACATTCTGATAAATTGTAGGTTACATGATTCGGTCTGTCTCTTCTCAAAGTATTGGGACAAGCAAATAAACTCATTAACTATCGAAGATAAAATGTCTGCCATAAAAAGGACTTTAGAGTTATCTCCTTTTAAGAAACTTTTATATACTCAATTGATGATCTTTAATAACTCCTATTATACACCCTCCAGACTGAACGAATTTAACCCTAAAAATTCTTCTTTATGTAATTGTTGCTCTTCTTCTAAGCCTGATATTATACATATATTCTGGTTTTGTAACCAGACCCACAAATTATGGTGTTCTTTAAAAGTACGTTTGGAAAAGATGGGATATCAGAAATCAACCCTTTCCTGGGAAGTGGCGTTACTCCATATATCTAATTTAAGAATACCCAAAATAAAATTTCATGTTCTCATTTTTATTTGCTCACTTATTAAACTTTATATTACATTAAACTGGTTAGATCGCTCCAAGCTCTCATGGAATGGTTTTAGAGCAATGGCATTGAATTACATTGCAGTACATAAACTTATAATTAGAGGAACTAAGAAAAAAGTTTATTTTAAGAAACTCTGGGAAGACCTTATGGATTTATTATCTGATAAATAATTTCATTTATAAATGCAACTTGCAAGAAGACTTTGGTGAACCTTTACCCATTGTGTTACATGTTTTATTTTTTAAACTATCATTTATACAACACCTTTTTGATTTTGTTCATATTTTATAGTAGTTGTAGTAGTTTGTGTAATTTTTTGTTCATGTTTTAGATATTTGCAGTTTTAATCTAGTTTTTTTCTTTTCTTCGTGTATAAAAGTTGTTATAATATGTAAGTCTGTACATTACTGTTCAATGACTCTTTGTACTGCTTTATAAATGTTCTTTCAAAATTAATAAAAAGTTTATTGAGAAAAAACAAACGCAAATAAAATTCAGTAAGGAATACTTTCAAGGACTTAAATTAATCCTGAGAACAGCATTGACATCTAGGAACAAGATTCAGGCTATAAATCAATTTGCTCTTCCTGTCCTAATGTACAGTTTTGGAGAGACTGACTGGCCCCAAAAAGTGTTGGACAGATTAGATATTAAAACAGGAGGGATGCTTCATGCACACCAAATGATTTATAAAAATCAGTGTTTACCAAGATTATATATTCCCTGTTCCGAAAGAGGGATGGCCCTCCTTGAAATTGATTACATGTACAGATCTGCAATCATGGGACTCCACACATATCTACTGAGATCACAAGATCCAAATGTAGTGAAAGTTTTGAAACAGGCGGAGAATAAATCTAAGATGACTTCTCTGCTTAATTTAGCAAAAGCATATCGACATCAAGCAGGAATGGAAAGCAAACCAGACGTAGATAAAAAACAGGCAGCAACTGAATGTGCCAAAAACAAAAGAAAGAATATAAGGTGAAGGACCAGATCAGAAGACAAGAAATGTGGAAATAAGCAAATACAGTTGCAAGTACAGAAAAATTCTGGAAGAGCCTCATATTGATCCAAAAACGAATGCAGAAATGGTTAAGTAGAGGCAAATTCAAACCAAGAAATGAAAGGTTAATATTGGCAGCCCAAGATAGTGGGCTATGTACACGCTGGTTTACAAAGTCCATTGAACATGTGGGAGAAACAGACAAATGTAGGTTTTGTAAAACCGAATTGGAAACAGTCACACACCTTGTTGCAACATACTAATGGCAGAAAGACTGTATACTGAAAGGCATAATAATGTGGCGAGACTGTTGTACTGGGGATTGTGCAAACATTATGGTATTGAAGTGGCTGAAATACACTGGTAACACGAGCCACAAAGCATCACAGAAAATGATGAAGTTTATATCACATGGGATAACCCATTACCAACAGTTCAAAAGACAGATGCTAGAAAAACGGATACAGTGGTCCAAGAAAAGACAAAAGTAGCACTGATCATTGAAAGTGCCACACCCAGTGACTACAGTGTACTGTGTACAAGCAAGACACAAAAGTCATAAAATTCCAGGATCTGCAGGCAGAAAAGAGAGCAATGTGGATGAAAGATAACCAGAGAGTTCCAATAATAGTAGGAGCAACAGGTCTTAAAAAAGAATTTACAATCATATTTAGACACACTACCAATCCATGTAACCCAGTACGAATTGCAGGAGGAGTCATTACTGGCCACATTACAGGTGCTGCGAAGAGCACTTTTGGCTGACATAAAAGATTGAAACAATACTAATTTTATGAACTTTAATCATACTTTGACTTAGGAATGGGGTCCATTCCCGTCATGGTATTAGAAACCCAAAAGATTTGGAGAAATTAGAAAAAGACAAGACAAGACATGTTCCAAGATCAGGACAGCAATTTGTTTATTTTCAGTTTTTGCCTGCTGGATGTCATATTCAAATAAAAAAAAAAAGACTGGTTTAAAATAAATACCAAGGTATTTGAAATTCTGTTTCAGGACACAGCACAGTGCCATTTCCCTCCAGAACAATAGAGAGCAACACAAGGAGAACAAACCTTTCATGATGCCTCCCAACCAAATTCAGAAGAAAGATAAGGAGATGAAGCTGCTCATCCAGATCTAAACTTGCATTTAAGTATGAGGGCCCATCCTCAGTAACAGCAAGAAAACGTCACAAACTAATTCATCTTGTTGGTCTTCCTTACAAAAATATACCCCAATAGTTTTACACCTGGATATCACATCCAGCTTGTAGTGCCTTGTAAAAATATTGAGATAAGGCCAGGTAGCTGCTGTACTATCATCCAGAGCTCAAATCCAGAAAAAAAAATAAAATAACAGCTGACCTTGTAGATTGAGACTTTGAAACAGATGGAAGATATTTATTATACTTGCCCTTTGCCAGTATGACTTGACAAACTTTAGACCCAAGATTTTCTAGAGAAGGAGAGGGATAGCTGTGAATCTTGTTAAACAGGCTTAACCTTACAAAGGTGTTCACCATAAGTTGAGGTTTTATATTTGTAAGAAAGAAGTTCTCCACGGTAAGAATATTTCATTAAAGGGGGAACACTGAAAAGTATAAGCACTAAATCAGGTAGGACTTTGTAAATATGTTGGTCATAAAGGAAGGATTAGAACACAGGAAACCCTTGCCTTTCCAAGAGATCAACCAAGGGGTCAAATGATAGGGTCTTCACCTCCAAAATCCTCCTGGCTACAGCGATGGCCACTACAGAATTACTTTCCTGGGGCTAACTCTGAGAAACTGCAGAATCAAATGAGGGTAGAGTTAGCATTTCCAAACACAAACTCCAAAGAGGAACCATATCTTCTAATGCTGGCCTCAAAAGGACAAATAACTTTTATAAAGCATCAAATACCTTTAAAGAAGCCAGAGGAAAAAAATGCCAAGTGAATATTTGACATGGTTGCTAGATAACATTGATGGAAGACTAACTAAATTCTGTGCTACATAATCCAGAAAGGATGGAAGTGAAGCAGAGAAAAGGACTACTTTCAGAAGTGTACTGTACAAAAATAAGAGCATATGCTTTTGAATAAGCCTACTTTGGCTTTCGGGAGGAAGTTGTCTATACAACTAGAAAAAGTATGAATGGTAACAGAAATGGAGAAAGCAAGTGGCTAGCCAAAGGGAGTGGATGTTTGGATGATAATGAGTCCTGACTTCATGTAGTTTGAATGGATGCTCCAAAAAGGTTCTCTCCAATACTGCCATACATACCTATTGAGTCCAGAATAAATCTACGAGAAGGGTGATGGACTTGGGCTGTTTAACTTTCTGTATGAACCTCCCCATTTAATGAATTAGTAAAAAAGCTTAAAGGAATCCAAAAGCCATTTCTGGAGCAGTGCCTCCCTTGGGCATCCTGCTGGTGGAAGTTGCAGTAACTGGCACTGGCTAGTTAAGGAAGACTGCAGCAAGGCTTGCTCCTTCAAAAGAAAAACTTCTGTTCCATTAAGCTACTATAGGAATGACTTCTAAAGCATTAACAGCTGCTAAGCCTGTCAGCAAGTAAGCTGGCCTTTCCTGGAATATGACAGGTTACTAGGAAGTGACGGAGTGGCACAGCTCACTAATTCTCAACAGGGGGTTTAGAACTGGGTTCCTTGCCGTCCACTGATGTATACTACCCCTACCAAATTATCAGAGTAGACAGGTATCTCACCTTGTTGCAAAAGTTCTCAAATGGTTTAACAGTCAGGAAGAACACCCTCATCCTTAGCATTGTGTACACCTTGGACAGTCTGGCTCTCACTGCCCTACCAACATTCTACAGCAGATCAAACTGTGCTGACTGCTACCCAAGTGAATGGGAATCTGGAAATGGACTGACCCCCCCCCCCCTCAGAAAAATGGGGAGTGCAGCAACCATTCAAGAAGTTTTTGCACACTATCCAAATTCTTATTGGCTTGGGCACACTAACAAAACAGTGAATACTACTGGACTCTTCACCAAAGTACCCTCAATGTACCTTGCTAAGGGTATTAGAATTATAGTAACTGTTTTTTTTTTTAGAAGAATGACTACACGTTGACAAAGTTTAGGACATCAGAAACACTCTGAGAAGCACAAAAGCTTTGTGTTGGAAAGACTGACTTCTGCTTGGAGACTGCAAGGTCAGCATGTTAAGGTTTTCAGGATGCAGATGATAAAATTGAGAAGCTGGAATTGATTTGTCTTGGCCTTCCCAAGTTGTACAGCTACTCCTAGAGAGCAGAATGTCAATACATACTCCCGAGTTGATACTAGGTTTTGAAAAGCAGCAGCAGCCAGGAGCCAATCATTCAGGTAGGGGAAAACGTTGGTTCACTGCAGTCTTTAGTTGTTAATACAAACCTGTACCTGGAGAACACCTTGGGGGCAGAGATGAGCATAGAAGGAAGAGTCCCAAATTAGTTAACGATGGGCTCTTGCACAGAAGCAAAGAAACCATTTGGATTCTTTGGCAATCCTGAAGTGGACAGAGATGTCCTGAAGGTCCAAACAGTATATCTAGTACCTTCTGATAGGCTTGGAAGGATGTATTACACCATGACCATTTGGAAGATTTATTTTGAGATAAAAGTAACAGACAACTTAAAAATAAATATGAGCCCCAGATGTGTTGCTTTAAATGGGAAATAAAAAAAAATGCAACAGTATCTTGACCTTTCTGGCATACTGGAAACATTCAGATGGCTCTTTTTCCTGTAAAAAGCTGCTGACCTCTTTAGAGCCACTCTTCCTGGAAATACAACCCCTCACAAAGTAGCCCAAAACACCTGTGCTCCTTCCAGACTAAATTTACAATTTAGCTGTTACTCATGCCTAAACATCTACCATGCACTAGAATGTGCCCTTGATAAACAGCACTCAAATGCCAGGAATTTGAGACCAACAGCCAAAAAAATCTTGCTTTCTTTAACTTTCAAGTGTGCCTTGACAACCTGTCCAAACAATCTCTCTCTGAAAAGGGTAAGTCATAAAACCATATTGCAGTCTCTAGCAAACTTCATTAAGCCTAAGCCAGGCATGCCAGACTCTATGGCTCTGGCTAAACCCTTGCTGCTTTGTACTACCTCTACTGGAATAAAGCAGTGACAATGACCTAATTTCATTATCACCCCAGGTGACTGCTAGAGTTGTTACAGTAAAGGAGAGAGACACAAAATTGCCTACTTGCCTCTCTTCCACAGGGGAGTCTAGATGTCAGCTTGGGACACACAGTTCTGTGGGGCCCTCTTCGGAGTAGGATGGAGACAATACCGGAGGCTCCTGTAGGGGGAAGGTAGTCTTGAGTGATTGCATCAGCTGTGTAAGTGAATGACACACCCTTGTCGAGACCCACTGCATGCACCATACAGTTAGGAATAAAAATGAAAAAATATTTGATAACTGACAAAATTATAGCCCCCTCCCCTGGTTGGCTCTCACCCCTAGTAAAGGGGGAACAAGTGGGTCAAATGGCCAAGAAGGGTGTGAAAACTGGTAAGCTGTGGAAAGGAGAAAAGGCAAACACACAAAACCTTCTCATCTTTAGATTCCTTATCAAAAAAGTTCCCAATTAACATCTTGTACATAACTGGTCCATCAACTATGTCAAAGGCTGATGCATTATCAACCAAAACTCGCTGGAACTATACAACATGGCTGACAATTCTGTGCTCTGAACAAAAAAAGAACAAAACACACACTAAATGATAAACTCACTTCCAGTGAGGTCCATTCTACAGGAATTTCTTTCCAAGGGATGAACTGTAAACTTCTGGGGTGGGGGGTGGGGTTCTTCATAAGGGCAGCTGCTGTTTCATTAGTATCCAGCTTAGGGGTCACCATCTTTAACTTCCAATATCCGGGTATTCAGAGAATCAGACCTGGTTAGCTTCCCTAGGCACTTAACCATGTTTGGGTTTTCACAAGTAACATAAGTGGCCGCTTTTAGTATGACCAATAGAGTGGACCACCAAAGATCACTGTTCATCATTGAACTAAAAAGCCTTTTGCAGTCTATTCTGCTGAAGAACACTGGGTTGGTAGGCTACTCCCATCTCTGCTTCATTCTCAAAATCTCCTCATATATGTTGTCTTAAAAGGAGTAATGTGGAGTCAACATCCTCCACATCATAGAAACCCATGGCTGTGCACTCCACAGGGGACTCTCTCTCTTCCTTTTGCACATTACTTTCATCAGGATCATCGGGGAGTGGGGAAGAATCTAAGAAAGGGAGGTTAGTCAGTGGTAAATGTCACAGAAGAACGCTACAATAGACCTTAGGCCCTCTCTTCGGCCACAAAAAATTATTATTCAAGGCCCAAGGAAACATTTTCTTTGACACTGTGACAGATCATCAGTATAAGAGAATGTATTCAATGCAAAGAAGTTTGTAAGCTCCTTATCAGTGTTGATATTGCCAATAAACTAAGCATGGAAATCTACCACCAACTGCTACACTACCATACACATTTGCAAAGGCATCAATACTGAAAGGGTTGACACCAAAACCTCCTGAGTAATAAGGCAGACAGGTCCACGGATACCAATAGTGACAGTGCTAAAACTACACAGACAAAGGAAAGCTCAACAGCACAAGTACAGATGCCAATGCATACAATGACAATCCGGGCATCAAAGCTAAATACTGAAAATGATTCTGGCATCAACACTTACACCACAAGAACCGATAGCAGCAACCACAGCACTAATATGGATGGTGAAGGCAGCCTATGACATTAAAAGGTTAGGAGGGAAAACAGCTGAAATGTCCCTATTCTTCACTGAGCTAGACGAGAAGGCAAGGGTGGTCTTTTTTCTATCCTAGAAAACTCATTTGCAAAGTTGTCAAACTTAGTAAACACAGGCATGATAGACACTCAATAAGGTTGGTTTTGGACTCACTATTTCATAAACTTACCCAAGACAGTTAAGTTTTGGGGTTTTAAAAAATCGCACCACTGGGCACTTCAATAAATCTTACAATTTTGCTTTTAACATATCCTTCTATTTTTCCGAGATACAAATAAAAGGATCTGAAATCGAAGGCTGTAGATGAACAAGTTTAGAAACCTTATAAACTCTTGTGGCTTTGGGACATTTATAAAGTCAAAGTTGAATGCCATAGTTTGGAAGTAGATTGTCTTGGATGATCCCAAGCTGATAAAACTGCATATTTGAAAACTCCCTTAACAGATTTCTTCCATTATAAAAGGACAAGGCCACTGGTGGTGCTGAGGTAGCGTTGTCGCCTCACATTAAGACGTTGTCCTGTTCGATTCCCTACTGTGTGGAGACATGCGTGAATGGGTGTACCTTCATTGAAGGATGTGCGTCAGGGCCAGCAACTCGGCACGTAAAAATCTACTTAATCATTAGCGGACCGGAGTTCCACTGTGGCGACCCCTAACCAGGAAAAGCTGAAAGACACAACAACAACAACAACATAAAAGGACAAGGCCAGTAAAGACACAACAAATGGAACACCTACAGGTAACAATGTTCTGCTCCTAAGAAGTGGAAACAATGAAGCATACAGGGAAGGTGTTCTGCCTATGACTCAGGCAACCAGAGGTCAACTGGAGGTCACAGCTTTAGAACAGCCAATAAGGGGAGGTACAGGAATAAAAAGAATAGCGATGGAGATGACGTGCCAGAAAGAATGAAGCAGCTCTATTGCCAGGGTATACTTGATAGCATAACAGAGACACATCAAGTCATAGTGGAAGCAACACATTACCATGGAGGAGATAGTACTCTACTGCACATTCCTTGAAGTTGAGTGCCCAGACAGGTACACCACTACATACATGGAGACATTCATGTCTTAGGTCTGCAGCCCAAAAAGTGAGCCTGGACCAAAAGGAAGCGAGTGGGGAAGTCCACCAATTTGTAGCATCTCTCTCAAAACACAACCCTGATCACTGACAACTGATGGGCAGAGAATCAGCCAACTGAGAGACCAATAAAGAATAGCAAATAATCAACAGAAGAAAACAAAGAGAGAGAGACACACACACGTCGTGCCAGTCTTGAGCGGGGGGTTGCTCAACAACAACTCGTTTTAATCAAAAAAAAACTAGCATTTTGATCAGAATATGGGTAAGAGCCCCATAAATAAAACAATCAAATTAAAACTAATAACTTAAACCTACAAGCAAATCATACAACAGTAAAAAGCAACCACAAAAATCAGTAGAAACGATTCTCTGATTTATTTTTGACACAAATACAAAGAAACGAAGGTCTCGTGGGGCAAAGGGTGTACAAAAGTAGAAAAACTGTAAAAATGTTATTTAAATCTACTTACCAGTGCATAGCACTGATCCAAGTGAGTATTTCAGGACCACACTGGCAGTACAAAACAATGCTAGTTAAACTACTGGCATACCGGAGCGGCAAAAGATTAAACAAAAACATGTGAAAAGGGTACAAGAAATGCAACATGGCAACAACTTAACAGAATAAAACTAAATACTCAACATCAAATATTACATTCCACGTATTGCTTACAAGACACAGTACGTTTAAGAGATTACAGTCATAAGATAAGCTCAGACTTTGGTTAGTGCAACATGTTATATACTGCTGTAGAAAAAAGCACTTGCATTTTATTTCTCTGTCTTTGAATTTTTAGGGCAATACAAAAGTCCGTAAATGATGTCAGCCTTTTAATATTGTATGGAAGAGCACTGGGCCTACATGTCAAAAGCATTTAAAAGTGAGTTAAAACGGGGAATATGGTTTGAGGTGGTAGATGAAAATTCTTTTTGCTAGCTCGACATCTAGAAAAAGGAAAATTTCTAGATTCAGAAAATATCTAAATATTTAAATCATAACAAAATAATCCAAATAACGCTTGAACAAAACAAGAACATTAATTTACAAGTGATTGAAGAGCATATCAGGTATCTAGAGAAGAATGGCGCTATAACACAATCTGGGATGGGTGGGGACCAGAGTATCCTGGGAAAGTTATATGCCCAGCTGTCCTAATACCTGCTACCCTAAATCCTGTTTCTAATGAGAAACATTTTCATAGCAGGCAACCATTTAACATTTGTAGTAACTGAATGGCTGATAAAAAGGAAATCCACACAGGCACTCAGGACAGCATGAGACAGATGGAAAATGGTAGTGGGAATATTACATGCTGGCTAAAAGGCTACAAAATATGTTATACAGTACAATCGAGTCCACCATCCACAAAATGGGTTATTAACTTAAAGGATAAAAATCTATGTTCTACAAATCACAGACACTAAACAGAATCACAAACTATCCGAAGTACCAACAGTGCAGGGACAGAACAAACATACCCCCCCCCCCAACTGAGGGCTAAATAAGCTCACAGGAGTACAGTAACCTTGCTTTTAAATTTACATTACACAAACATGTTACAATCCATTTTATTAACAAGTTAACGGAACTAAACTTCAGAGTAAGGGTTTTCAGTCAGTAAGTGCTGCCTCTCAGTGAGAGATCAACTCTCTCTATATGCACAATGACAGTTAAATAGCAAATGGGAAACCATTGGGGAAAAACAGAGAAGTCACAAGTGGTAACAGGGCTATTCCAGATGCACAAAAGAATATATGAAACAAACTTGAAAAAGTGTTACTGGAGAAGGGATACAGTATGAAAAAGCAAAAAACACTCAGTTATGTGGATGTGGTAAGATGTTCTGATTCATAGGATTCTAAGATGACTTGGAAGGGCATCACAAATAATCTCTCTATTTGTTATTTTTGTATGGTGTTGCTGTAATAGTTCCTTAAGAGTATCAGTCTGTTTTTGAAAATTTAATTTGAGGTTTTCCAAGTCATTTTAAAAGCCATCCACCTTCAAAGATAGTTCCTGTAAGGTAGATGTCATCAAATGCAGTTATTTTTTCAAAGCAGCATCTGGATGAGAATTCCTTGAGTTGTTCATATTCAGTGACTCAAAATATCTCCAAGTTACTGGTCAGGAATATTTTTGTACATCTCCACCAAAACTGATATTTATGTAGTTTAGTCGTTTACCTATAGGGTGGCCATGGTGGTGTAGCGGTTAGCGCTGCCACCTCACAGCAAGATGTTCTACGGTTCGATTCGCGGCTGGGGTGCCTTCTGTGCAGAGTCTGCATGTCCTCCCTGTGGTCATGTGTGTTTCCTCCCACATCCCAAAGACATGCTATGGGTGGATTAGACATGCTAAATTGGCACTAGACACAAGTGTGTGCCTTCTGTGGAAGGCTGGGTGCCAGGCTGGCAACGCGACACCGTAAAACTCCACTGCCGTCATAAGTGGACAGGTGATCTGCTGTGGTGACCCCTAACTGGTTAAAAAGCCGAAAGAAGTAGGTTTTCTCTGGGAGGTGATTTGCACATCGATTATGCTTACTCGATGGTCACAAACAAAAGCAGGACACAATCTTGGAAAGATGACATTAAGCAGAAGGCAGATAAATTGCTCAATAGGCTAAAAACAGGAATTAAAAGCAGGGGTTCCTTTACTACTAAACTGTTTCGGCTTTGCCCACATGCAAGCCTCAATCTAATCATAACTTATCATATGCAGCATCCAGGAAAAAGCCAGTCGTCATTCCCATTAGTAGCCAATGATAAGGTCAGAATCACTGTCAAGTCTCAACCTGCAGTTCAATAAATTTTAAAAGAATAAAACCTGTAAGCTTAAAGGTTCACGCAAATTCTGAGTACTGCATAAATCAGTGCAATCATCACAAACATGGAAAACTAAAAAATGGCATCACACAACAATGTGCTGATCAAGATTATCTCATTGCTTTAGACAGCATCATGTCTCGTATACAAACTAGAAGGCAAGGGCAATGTAGTGTACATTTTCTGCCAAAACGGAAAAAAATTCTCTCCCAATAACGACAGATACACATCTCACAAGGTTTGTCTACATGTTCCTTTTCAGGGAGGATACAACTGTACTTCACCTGTGGCTTTTCAAAAAAAGGAACTACAATGAGATGCAAGTGCAAAGCATTACAATCAAATGTCAGCTTTTTACTTATGCTTTCAGACAAACCAAGAAGCATTTAAAATCACCTCTGTGAAATAATAAACCCATATTTTTAATAACGAGCATTAAGTCTCTCATAACTCAAAGAAAATTTCCCGAGATTAATGGAGACAGGCTACAACAGCTCAAGACAACTAATAAAACCCTAGTAAGCATATCATAAGTCAAAAGCATGGACAGCATCCAAGAATGATACTTCTGACTAACAAGACACAAATATGGGAAACACATTTTTTAATAATACAGAAAACTATCCTTAAAGACATTTAAATAAAGTCTGAGAATACAGACACTGAATTAAATGTTCCCATCTAAAGTAAGCTAATGTTAGGTCAAACAGTTCTTCTCCTGGCACAATTAACACTGACAAGAAGGCTCAAATGTAGCCATCAAATTGAAATTACAGTAGAGAGCAGATTATCCAAACGTCCATTATCCGAAACATCAATTCTCCAAACACAGCATTCCAAAGTTTTTGGGTAGGAAAAATCAAAGTGTGAATATGCAAATGTCATATGTATTCGCTTGTGCGTGTTTTTTGAGCTTGTAACCTGCTCGTGTGAGAAAAATATTCTTTACTGGCCAGTGAAATCAATGTAATTTGTGTGTATTCCCTGCATGCAAAACCCAAGATTTTTGAAGTTTTTTTAATCCGGTTCAACTATGTGATTATCCTAACAGTTAGATTATCCAAACTACCCTAGTTCCCAATTAGTTTGGATAAATCGACTCCCTATTTAAGTGACACATTTACACTACTTGCAAAAATTAATTTGAGTCAACTTTTTGCAAGTAGTGTTAACTAGAAGTCAAAGTGATCTACAACACACAGTAGATAATAAGCCAAGGATCTAGACAGGAAAGTTTAGGCAAATCACAAACTAGTTTAACTAAAATACTGTTTTAAATTATTTGGGAAAATATAGCTATTAGGAAAGAAGAACCAAGTAGTACAGCTGCATTTTTAACATTAAAATAACCACAACATTTTTCCTCAAGCAATTAAAAACAATTAAAATGACAAAAAAAAAACAAAAAAAAAACGTGGACCCAAATGTGAAGTTCTCTAGTTCACTAAAATGATACATGGACAGTTTTTTTTTTTTGTTAACAGATAAATTATTCTTTCCCTGTTATTTACAAGTTATAACAAAGAACTTCCATATTAATGCCAGTCAAAACATTTCTCCAAATCAGACAAACAGAAGTGCACCTTCCAGATGTACCAAAATATACCCATTTCAAATGTACTTAAAAAAAACTTACTTTGTTAAACAAGTTGGATTCACTACACAGAAAAGAAGGTGCACACAACATAAAGGAGGAGAAACACAAAACCTATGCAAATGGTTGGGATCAGAACCCATAGACAGACATCAATACAAATTAAGGAATAAATATGGATTAACAAGATAATAAATTCTATGTATACATGCATAAATAAATATACGCTGGGCCTTGGTTGATAATCTTATGAGAAACTTCTGAAATGAAAGCAAAATGCAAAACACTTCATGATGTACACAAAGAAATGAAACACCCAACATGGAAGGTATCAATTTATCAAGTTGCCAGGTGTAGGGATCATGCACAAGTATAACACAAATATTTACATCGCTCCAATATACCATTTAATAATTATAATAAAAATAAGTATCAGTAAAAGGGAAATTAAAATCAGACAACCAGGCGATTCAGTAACTTTAGTTGAGCAAGCTGAAACTACTTAGGAAAGTTCCTTGGTAACTAAAGGACTGACATAAAAACACTTGGGCTAGGTAAGCATATACAGTCGAGTAAACAATTCACATTAAAATATTGCGAAACAGAAATAAAATGCAGTTATTCTAAACTTATTCAGAAGCAAAGGTAGCATATAGAACACAGTCAATAAAATGTAGATGCACAAAACAATGTCTCAGACTCGCACCCCTGAATAAATACTTTATAACACTTTACAAATGTTAAATCAAACTCAGAAACGTAAAACAATAAAGCATTCTTGAAAGTGTTGTGATATTTATAACAAAAAGTAAAAAGTATATAAATTTCCACCTGCCGAGTACGGACATACGTTTAACTAATGCTTCCAACGACAGTTTTATACTAAGAACATAAGTGACAAAAACACAGCCTAACAGTACAGGTCAGAAAGCATGGAAAATGTAAAGCTTTGCTCCCATAATAACGGATATCTAGTCTATAAAGAACAGCAACAAAACAAAACAAAATCAATTCGAAATACTTTAAACAAACATATTTTCAAGGTTTTCTCCTTGCTGCAAGAGGTAAACAACGACCAACCACAAGTTTTATAAAAGACTACACGTACAAACGTGCAGCAAAACAGCAAATATGGAAATGACAAAAAGCAACTCCCTTTATAAAGTCACAACAACGAAAACACCGGGCATGTCAATTCTCACAAAGCCCATTGAATGACCTGTCAAGTTATACTACAGCAAACACACGCACTTCACGTTAGTAGCCCACTGAATAACCTGTCAAATTATATTACAACACACAGTCCACGTTAGTAGTTAGCTCATCTGACTTAAATATCAAAGGCAAAGCTGTAACGTAAAACACGTTTTAGGAAGCAAATATGATTCAATAATGCAAAATAACAAATACGTACCAAAAAGTGGAAACTTAATGAAAGATATGGCAAACAGGGACCGGCAATGCTTGCTAGTACATAAAGGTGGTACGCGTAACCTATATTATTAACAACTATTTGCCAGACAGGAATTTTACAGGGAAACAGAGCTTTCTGTTGAAATCGACAAGAGGTGAAGCTGATATTTCTTCTACATGACACTGGAAACGTCAGTGAGTTTAATGAGATATTCAGGAAACAGGACGACCGGTTTTCAATAAAAGAAAAAGCACTACTGCTGCTTTCTACTTCGCTATTTTGGAGATGTCATCAGTCCCTTCATTCTATCAAATATTTTATTTTTTCAATATACAATACAGAGGCCTGAAACTCCCGTCAACTCGAAGCTACCTGACTTCCTACAAAAATAAAAGGAATCACAAGACGCTGTTCTTCCGGATTTTTACAAATGCTTATTGCACACCACAATAAATCAATTCATGAAAATGTCACCCTGCAAAAAACACAATGACATGCAGCTTACAGTTCATCACAGCTGAGTAAAAAGTACCCCCACCCCCTGACTTTTAAAAAGTACAGTTCTGCTGCTTCGTAAGGAGGGTGTTGTCAATTTTCATGTTTTTCTACAACAAAACAACAATAAAATGAATTCATTACTTCAACTGATAAAACAGCTCCTTGTGGAAATAGCTACTTCAAACGTCAATTACTGCGAGAATTAAACAAGACGCTTTCCAGCAACAACTACTTAGTGTTTTTCGTGCATCGGTTAATCAGCTTGACTGCCTGCAAGCCCGGATCTACGTCTCCAGCAAGTGGAAGTGCAGCACCTAACTGAGTTCCAAGATGGCGACTTCTCCTGAACAGGGTTTCCTGTCATACTCATGATGGGCAGGACAAAGGGCAGGGTCTTTTGAAATGTTAATTCTCATTCATGTAAAGTAAGTGGAAGTTCAGGTTACATGGAATTAGAGATGCATTTCAGTAGTAGGCGTAATTTTCAGGTGTGTTACTGTTTTTATGTAAAGTGTATGGAAGCAGATCCTCGATGGCGTAACAAAATTTAATATAAAAACATCCCATTGCGCCGGGTTCCTTTGGTGAGAGTGTATAGAATTAAACAGTGGACAGATACAATTCTGCCACTGTAAGTTATATTCGTGAGACATTTGCACTGAGTTTTTAAACAAGAAGTGTTTGTACGTGATTTCAAGAATGATTTAATGTTTTTTTCTCTTATTTATTTGAATGTGTTAGAAGGTTTGCACACTCATCCAAGAGGGACCATTTTCAGGTTCAGGCGCAAAGAAATACAATGAAATATGCAGTAACACGACACACTTCTCAGCTATGTACATTTTTGCCTCATATTTTTGGTCTGTTTTTCATAAAATTTTGCTTTGCTGGCAAATTATTAAAGATTGAAGTTAGAAAACAAAGACAGACGTTTTGAGTTTCAGACTTCATACCATTCAGAAAAATTCCTGCTAGTGCAACACATGGTATTCTATCAAATTTCTTAAGTTTGTAAGAGCAGTGTTTAAAAATGTCCATATTTTTGGGCCTTTGTCCCACTTTTATTCATGGCTGAACTAATTATCCTTAATTGCCATCAGAATTCTCCCAAGAAATTTGCCATTGCCTCCATTTATATCTCCCTCCCCCCAGGCAATAATATCCCAACTATTGAAAATATCCTTTCCTGGTTTTCCCAAAATATATCTTATGAAACCCTCATACTTGGAAATGTCAACATTGATTGGACTAAACTAACAACAGACTCTCCACAAATATGTATTAACCTACATGGATTCCACCAATTGATATTATTTCCCACCCACTTGCACAAACCCTCTTCTTCCAAATTTACTATTGACTGGATCCTCTCACGCTCCCCAACCTCTACCAACCCCCCTGTACCTTACCAGATACCTTAAGTGATCATCTCCCCCCATCCAAAGATAACTACTCAGTTACCTAAAACACACTCCTACAGACACTGCTGTAAACTATCTAACTTTAATGTCAACTTATTTAACTCCATACTATCTAGCATCAACTGGTCCTTTCTTAAGCAGTCCTAAAATGTAACCACATTTTCTTAGAAATTCTCAACTCCCTTGCCCCCTCCAGAAGAATTAGAATTAAAGCCAATTACACCCCCGACTGTCTGAAGAGACTAGATCACTTATGCACAGAAGAGATTGTGCTTGGAAAGCCTGGACCAAATCCAAGGCTCCACCCCTGTTCCAAACCTACAGGGAACTCGGGAACCTTGTCAAAAAACAAATCAACAACGATAAAAAAATCCTACTGCAGTTCTCCCCAACTAAACTTTAAATCCAATCCATGTAAATTCTGGATTATCCTTCACAAAATTATTCACCCTGATTGCCCTACCACTCCCTCCCCATTCCCAAATAACACTCCACTGGAAACTGCCACCCTTCTCAACAATCACTTCATTGATACCGTCCAAAGACTTACACATACTTGCCTCAGTACTAACACCCTCTTCTACCCCCTCCAACCATACCAACAAAAAAACTCTTTTCCTTTCAGCCTGTCTCTGCCACTTACATCAAATCACTTCTGCTCAAACTCTGCTCTCCCTCCTCTGACAATATCCCACCTCTGTTCCTCAAACTAGTTGCTGAATCCATAGCCTTCCTTGTATCACTACTAATCAATAGAGCTATTCTAGAAGCTACTGTCCCTGACATTTGGAAATCCTTCACGATTCCTCTGCATAAAGGGGGGGGGACTCTGTATACCCATCTAACTACAAACCCATAGCCATTCTATCCCCACTATCAAAAATACTTTAAAAATGTATTCATACTCTGTTATTAAACTTTCTTCTTCAGGAAAATCTTCTCACACCCACCCAACATGGTTTTCGATCATACTATTGCACAACTACCACCCCCTTTTACCCACAAAGTTGCAGAAGCCAGGGATAACCAACTCGTATCCTATCTTTTCCTCGACCTCTCCAAAGTCTTTGACACTGTCTTTCACCCTATTTTTCTAGCGAAATTTGCTTACCTCAAACTCTCCCTTCCTTCACTTCAGTGGTTCACTAGTTACCTATCCAATAGTCAACAGTCTGTCAGATGGTTGTCTTCCTGCTCCCACTCACTTCCCATCACATCTGGTTTACCCCAAGGCTTTATTCTTGGCCCCCTTCTGTTTAACATCTTCACCAATGATCTTCACACATCTTTTAAACTATCCTCCCTAATACAATATGCTGAAAATTCAATTCTCACCTCCATCTCCAACAACATCTCAGATCTCCGCACACACACTCGGGATGCCTTGCTATCCACTGAAAATGGCTGTCTGATAACCAGCTTATCTTAAACCCAAATAAAACTTAATTGCTGCTTTTTCTTCCTCGCTGTCTCTCTCAGTATAAATCAACCTTTGTCATCACATCCTCCAATAAGACCATCATAGAACCTGAACCCCACACCAAGTTCCTAGGTACCATCATAGACGATGAACTCAAATTTTACTTGCATATCCTGCAAAATATAAAAAAAACACCAAAAACTAGGTCGTCTCTACTGTAATAGAAAATTTCTAACTTCCAATTCCAGACTCTCCCTGGCTCAGGCTTTTCTCATCCCCTCCCTCCTCTATGCTGCATCAGTCTTTATTAACATACAAGCTAAAACCATGTCCAAACTTCAACAAACCTACCACAGTGTAGCTAGAATTGCGACCAACTCTCACCACTGCTTTGCACTTAACCCTCACATGGCCAGAATTCCCTCAACAACTCTTACTTACACAGTTACAAATCACACATGGAATAATATATAAACCATCCACCTCCCAGCCCTCTCCTCTTTGATATCCTCTTATACCTCTACACGTACTCTCCTCATCTCCAACCAATTACTTCTGGGTATCTACCAACCCAACAAAACCATCAGTAAATGACTCTACAAATCACTATAGCCCAAGCGTGGAACAAACTCAATGTCCACATACAATCTATTCCTCACCCTAAACACTTCAAAAAGGAACTAAAACTTCACTTACTTAACACTAAGACTTGTCCCTGTCATACCCCTACCTGATCCACTATACCACTACAAGCCTTTTATCCTTTTCTTCACAGAACGTCTATAATTACTTCCTATTTTTTTCTTTTTCTCCCATGAACTCTAGTCCCTCTCTGAGTACAAATCCTTAGGATATACTGCTATATCACATATACATTGGTGTATACTATTGGCCATCTACAAACTCCTCTTGCCTATGCAATAACAAAAAAAAAGTTGCTATTTTGTTTTTTATTATTTCATGCTACTATACTATACTTATTTGTGTATTTCTTGAACTTGTATATTATAATTCTCTGTATCTCTGGAATTTATGTAAAAAGTACTTGCAATAATTGTTTACTGTAAAGTGTCTCTATCGGAGCTTTTCTCCTTGGGTCTCCACTGAAAATGGGCTTTTAGCCCAGCCGGACTAACCCGGTTAATAAATGTCAAATAAAATAAAACTTGTCCAGATTTCTCGCTGTAAGAGGTTGAGAGGTATGACACAAGTAATAAATAAATATAGTATAACTTGATACACGTGCAAATTATTATCAAAGAATAAATAAAATAACGGAAAGGAAAGCAAGTAAGGGAGTTTAAAGAAATAGTAAGCTAGGAAGAAAAAGACAATAGATAAGAAATGAGATGAGAAAGAAAAAAGGGAATAAGAATAGTAAAATATGTAAAGCTTGCAGAAAAACAGAGTGAAGATCCACTGTCATGTAACATCTAAGTAAAGTGAAAATGTCATAAATGAATTATGGCAGAAGGAGTAAGTATGGAAAGGGTGGAGTTTTAAGTACAAAAGTAGGGGGATTTCAGAAAAGCATTGGCATTTTAGCAAGAGACTTTTTTGTAGTTTCTTCTGAAACAAGCAAAGTAGTAGAATCGTAAGTTGGACTACACTAATAATGTAAGACCTAGAATGTAAAAGCAGTGAGTACTGCACTTCTTTCAGGGGAGCATAGAATGAAGTGAGGAAGTTAGGTTTTATTGAGATTTCATATCACTATTATTTTTTAATAGTGTTCTGCCATCTTTAAAATTAAGCGTTCAGATTTAGTACTTTGAAAAAAAAGGGTACACAGAAGTAATTTGGTTCTTTGATTGGCAGCAAATTGGCTTTTCAAAATACAGAGCAGGGGTGTTCATTACTAGAACTAAGGGAGATAAAATGACAAATTGTGTTATCTATGATATGTAAGGAAGAATGTTTTTTCTTTGAAGAAGAGGATATAAGTGGAAGGTCACATTCTAATCAAGCCATTAATATTCCTTTTTTCCTGTAGATTATCTTCTTAAATGAGATAAGAAATGTGAGACTGGTGATAAAGTTTCTTGTATTTTAAGTTTAGTCTTGTCATTGTGTGGCTGGAAGTTTAGATTTTGATCAAGCCATAGACCCTGATATTTGAATGCAGAGGTAATTTCAGTAGGATTACCATGTGCAAGGATAGTGAAGCTTGATAAAAGAGGGTTTAAGTTTTTAATGAGACACAAAAAGCATGGCTTTATTCTGTTTTTTTTTTTTGGGGGGGGGGTTAAAATAATTTTCTTTGTATTGATTCACTTAGCTGCTTTTCTCTCACTTTGTATTGCAATTCCCATTTGTATTATACTGACTTATCTTAAATTTCACTGTAAACTGCCTACTATTTTTCTAACTATTAAATTATTTGTTGCATAACTTGTATCTGTTCTTAACCAATGTTTTCATATTCTGTCCAGTTAGGTATAATTATTTAAATTGTATTTTTTGTATTATTTTTAAAGACTGTAATGTTTTGTAATACTTTGGAGCTTTTCTCCCCAGGCCTGTGCTGAAAATGGTTTCCTACCCAGTCAGAACTTCCTGGTATTCAAATGTCAGTAAATAAATAAATATTGTAATTCCCCATAGCCATTTACATTTTTCTGGGCAATCCTCATGCATAGTGTCTTTTTTCCTGTGTCAGCCCTTAGCCACATTAATGTCATCATTTATAGTTTCAGGCATCCAGGGCAAAACTGACACTAACAAGTCTTCCATTGCTTCTCTACCTCTGTTTTTAAACAGATATAGATAGATACTACCCCATCCAAATAAATGTTGTAATGATTGTTCATTTCTACACTAGAACAAATACAAATTTCCTTCATTGCCCTGTCATCCATGCATGCATTGTTTTTTCATATATCTTATTAAGCTCTATAGTTTTGTCATGTCCCTGGAAAGAGAACTAATATGGAAAATAACCAAGTTAAAAAATAAAGTAAAACTAAACAGCAAAAATAAAACATATATAAAAAATGCGACATCAAGAACCTAATCCCACTAGATGCTTGGAGGCCATTGTTTGCTTGGGTTGGAGGCCATTGTTTGCTTGGGCTAAATGAAAGTCTCTGTGTTCATCAGTGGCAGTGACAAACACTGAGCAGCCTGCCTGCCCCTGTGGGAGTGGTTACTGCCTTGAAACTGTAGATCTGAAGTAGTTACTTCATTTGCTCTGCAACCTGTGGGTATCGGATCCGACCTCAGATCCGAGCCGGCAGCTTTCCAAGCTCTGAGCTCCTCCCCCCTACCCATAATCCCCTGCTACCAACCATATTACCTCAGATCGTTTTTTGCCGCAGCTGAAGAAGATTTCCCTTTGAAGAGCTCCAGGTTGGGTGAGATTGTTGGTGGTTTATAACCTTTTTTCTGAAATTTATAATCTTGTGTGTGTGGTCTTAGCCCCTTTTTCGATTCCCTTTTGTGCTAGTTTAATTTTTTAAAGTTAGTTAGTTAGTTTTTTCTTTATTCACTCCCCCTCCCCCCTTAGCGTTTGTGTGTGTGTGTGAGTGCTAGGATGTCGGAAGGGCCTAAGGCCGTTTTTTCTAAATGTACTGAGTGTGGCCACAAGCTTTCCCCAGCTGATGGCCACACTCAGTGCATTTTGTGTCTGGGGGTAGCCCATCTATCAGAGGCCTGCCAGATCTGTGCGGCCTTTAACCCCCGGGCACTTTGGGATAGGAAGAACAAACTGATCCTGGCGGGAAAGCTCCCCCAGGAGTCTGCTTCTTCTTCCTCTTCCGTTCGGGCTCCGGCTGCCTCGGCAGCCCCGGCACCTTCTGTTCCCTTAGCTCAACCCGGGACTCAACCTCCCTCTTCGGGTTTGAGCTCTAAGGAAACTAGTGCCTCTTCTGCTAGAGAGAAGAGGCACAAGGATAAGGAAGGACATAGATCCCATAAAAGGCGGGCTGAATCTCAACCCTCGGCTCCGCCAGCTAAAGCAGCTAAGTCTCCTTCGAGGGTCTCTGGATCCCCCTCCTCTCGGCTCCGTTCGCATAGTTTCTCACCGGAGCCGGAGGAGGAGGATCGGTCTCCCTCGTGGTCGTCGAGGCTGCCCTCCCGGCCCGCCTCAACTACCTTTTCCAGGTCAACGCGAAGCTTCTCCAAAGCGGATATGGATCGGATGATGCGTTGGTTTTTGCAGACCCAAATGCAGATGGGGGTACTCTTGCCTCCCCCCCTCTGGGGGGGAGTGCGGCCCCCATGTTTGCCCCGATCACTCCTTCTCCGACTCGTTTTCGGATCTCGGAGTCATCGGATCCGGGCTCCTTCGGACCCAGGGATTTGTCGGCGCCAATAGTGCTGGTCTGTTCGCCGACTATGCCCTCGAGCTTGTCGGATCCGAGCTCTCGGGGCCGAGGGCTGAGCGTCGGATCCGAGGGAGTTGTGTCTTCGGAGCTGTTGGCTTCGGAGCGCACCTCTCTCTTGGCGCCAACCGCATCGGCTCCGACCCCGATCCCTTCCTCGGAGCCGAGGAGATTGCTCTCAGAGGCTGGCAAGGGCGGTTCTCCTTCGGCTTTTGAGGTAGTGGAGAGGGTACTGTTGAGGTCCTCTAGATCCCCGGTTCAGGCTTCGGATCCACCCGTACCCCCAATGTATGAGGGTCTGTCTTCCATCATCCGACCATCGGGACAGCCTGCCCAAGCCCTCCAGCTAGTTCCCACGGAGGAACAACAATCAGTGGACGAGCCCTCTTCGGATAGCCACACCGAGGAGGTTCCTCGGAAACGTCGGTGTAAAAGGAGGCACCTGGACTCCCCCGAGTCTGTTACCACCGACACGGACTTAGATGATAGGGAGGGTTCCCCAAGGTCACCCCCTGAAGATGTCTCCTTTGGAGACATCATGGAAATGTTGCGTATTAGAGGGGGGTGGTCTGCCCAAAAACTTTCCCTTGATGAATCCGTGTTCCTGGAGGCATTTGAGGCAGGCCCATCTACCTCCTGGGTGTCCCCTCCGGCCGACCCCCTGGTGGACTTAATTACCACCAGGGCGTGGAAGGAGCCCGACACCGTGGAGCCAATCCCTAGGCATCCCGATAAAGTACTAAGTCCCCCCACAGATAGACAGTCATGCGCCAAAGGAACCCCTGTTGATGCCATGTTGGTGGCGGCGGCCACCAAGAAAGAACTCGCTCAGGAGAGTTCTTTGTTCCACCCGCCAGATAAAGAATCTCGAGCGTTGGACCGGATTGGGAAGCGGATGTTTGCTTCAGTGACCTTTTCCATAAGGGTGCTGAACTATAGGGCACATACCATCAGGCTACAGCGAGACTTGATCAAGGAATACGCTGCAGCCCCCCCAGAGTCCATGTCGGTCGGAGACAAGAATGTGTTTGTGACGCGAATGGCCACTCTGAAATCCATCTGTAATACATCTATGCGGCTCCTCTCTCATGCTACGGAGGGAGCCGCTAGAGCTAGCGGAGCAGGGATCATCTTACGACGTCACGCCTGGCTCCGTCTTTGCGGATCCCTTCAAGGCGTCCTTCGTGAATGCCCCCTTTGACGGTTCTGCTCCTTTCGGCAAGACCGTTCGCGATACGCTGGTCCAAAGCGAAGAGGACTGGAAGACGCTGTCTGCCGTCGGAGTCCGCTTCTCTAGTCCCCAAAGATCCTTCTCCAGGAATCAGAGGGGACAAAAGAAGCTGTGGTTCTGCAAGTCTCAGCAATCCCATCCAGCTGCGGACCACTCGTCCTCTAGAGGCAGAGGAGGACAAGGTGGACGCCAGCCCAGAGGCAGAGGGGGGTCATGTAATTTCGGGTCTAGAGAACCTTTCTCAGACAGACCCGTGCAACAGCCCTGATGGCTTGCCCGACTGTCCCTCTCTGGAGGCAGTCGGGGGGCGGTTGACAAAGCACCTGTCAAACTGGGAGTCCCTTACAACGGACCGATGGGTGCACCGTATCATATCCAGAGGTTATTCCATTCCATTCCTAATTCTTCCCCCCAAAACCAGAAGCCTCCCCAATGTCCCACCCGATCAGAGGGAGGCAGCGGCTTCAGAGATTTTGAAGCTGCTAAGAAAAAGAGCCATCCAGCCCGTCCCCCCAGATCAGTCCGGATTGGGTTATTACTCAAGGTTCTTTTTGGTGCCAAAGAAAACCGGGGACCTCAGACCCATCTTAGACCTTTCCGCTCTGAACCTGTTCATACCCAAGGAAAAGTTCCAGATGGTCACTCTCCAATCAATTCTCCCCTTCTGCGGGAGAACGACTAGATGTGCTCCATAGACCTCAAGGATGCGTACTACCACATCTTGATGGACAGACGATCCAGGAGGTTTCTCCGCTTCCGGCTCGGAGCCAGTCATTATCAATTCAGGGTTCTTCCATTCGGCCTCACCTCAGCCCCCAGAGTGTTCACCAAGGTCATGGCAGTGGTTGCAGCCCACCTGAGACTTCATGGCATTCAGGTCTTCCCGTACCTAGACGACTGGCTCCTTACCGTGACCAACAGGCATCAGCTCTGTGTGGCGAGAGATTACACACTGACTCTAGCCCACAACCTAGGCATTTCAGTGAACCGGCAGAAGTCCTGCCTGTGCCCCACTCAAGCCCTGGAATTCATAGGGGCCAGGTTGTATACTCGAATCTCCCGAGCTACTCTAATGTCAGTCAGACTGAACAGCTTGTCGTATCAGGTGTTAGCCCATCTTCGGAGTCCTGCTCCTCCATCGGAGTTAGTCCTGAGGGCACTGGGGTCTGTGTCAGCAGCGATCGGTTCTCCCTCCATGCCAGTCTGCAAATGCGAATATTACAATGGACCCTTCAAGTCCAGTGGTCCGTCTTGTTCCACCCCTTGAACACGCCGATACCGCTGAGCAGAGTTTGCAGGGACTCCCTTCTTTGGTGGTTACATTCGTGGGAACTCAGAGAAGGGAGGCCTTTTGTGATTCCCCCAGTTGAAGCCACGTTGACCACAGACGCTTCTCGCCTCGGGTGGGGGGGGGGCATTGTTCAAGCAGATCCGTTCAAGGCATGTGGACTTCCCTAGAGACCGCATTGCATATCAGTGTCCTAGAGATGAGGGCGGTTCTTTTGGCGTTGCAAGCTCTCCACGACCTTCTTCCCCTGGGGACTATTGTGATCCAGACAGACAACATGTCAGTAGTCTGGTATATAAACAAACAGGGTGGAACCAGATCTTATCCCCTGTGTCGAGAGGCCATGAGAGTTTGGGAATGGGCGATCTCCACCAACCGCTTTCTGGTAGCAATGCACATTCCGGGACGGTACAACATATTAGCGGACAAGCTAAGTCGGGTGCTTCTCACTCCGTACGAGTGGTCTCTGAATCCATCTGTTGCGAAGCAGATCTTCCACAAATGGGGTCGGCCTTGCTGCAATCTTTTTGCTTCTCCTTTAAACACAAAATGCAGTGAGTACTTCGCAATAATTCCCCCCAGAGGGGAGACCCCCAGAGATGCTGTAGTCCATGCTTGGCCTCCCGGCCTCCTTTATGCTTATCCCCCCCTCCCGCTCATGATGAAATTCATTCAGAAAGCCTGTCGGTTGGGGAGCAGAGTTATCCTCATAGCCCCATTCTGGCCTCGACAGATCTGGTTCCCTTTTCTGCGGTCTCACAGTGTGGCTCCTCCAGGTCTGGACTGGGATCCAGAATCCATGATCTCGCATCCTGCGGGTTGCCCAACCCCAAACCTGGTCAACCTCAAGCTTGCAGCTTGGCTGATCCAGTTCCAATAATGGCTAGGACTCCAGGTATCTCATCTCCCGTTAAGGCCATTCTGGTTGCGGCTCATAAGCCATCTACCAGAAAACTTTACAACAGTAAATGGAAACGTTTTTCCATTTGAGCCAAAGACAAGGGCTTGGACCCATTTACTGTCCCTATTCCAACCATTCTGGACTTCCTCTCGTTGATTTTTCAGTAGGGAGCAAGTGCTTCTATGGTTAAGGTGCAATTGGCGGTCATCTCCCATTTTCATGTGGGTGACGGCATAGGTTCCTTAGCATCTACAAAGTTGTGCAAAACCTTCTTAAGAGGCATCTTTCTTTTAAACCACCTGTAAAGTCTGTGGTTCCCCCATGGGATTTCACTCTAGTCTTGCAAGCCTTGACAAGTCCACCTTTTGAACCCGTGGCCTCGGTTCCGTTGAAGTTCTTGTCATGGAAAACAGCCTTCTTAGTGGCTATTACTTCGGCCAAAAGGGTTTCAGAACTGCAAGCTTTGTGTATGAAACCTCCTTACCTTATCTTTCACAAAGATAGAGTGTCCCTCAGGACTAACCCGTCTTTCTTGCCTAAGGTTGCTTCGGAAGCAAATATAAACCAATCGATAAATATACCAGTGATTTTTCCAAAATTTCAGAACAAAGGAGAATACACATTGCACAAATTGGATGTGCACAGACAGCTGCGTTTCTACTTGCACAGGACTAGAGAGTTTCGCAAGTCGGACCAGTTGTTTGTCTCTTATGCAAAATCAGCCATGGGCAAAGCCATTTCCAAAGTGACTGTAGAAAATTGGATCTGTCAGTGTATTATTCAGGGATACATATCGTCTGGCAAGCCAGCCTTGGTTGGTATCCGTGCTCATTCTACAAGATCTGTAGCCACCTCAACAGCTTTTTGGTCTAGGGTTCCAGTGGACGACATATGTTCAGCAGCTACTTGGTCCTCTTCTCATACGTGCTTCGGAATATCCTTCCGTAAGGACCACCCAGGTTCTTATAAGGTAGCTGGGGACTCTGTCCCACAGGTTGCAGAGCAAATGAAGTAACTACTTCAGATAAAGAAGTTATGTGCTCACCATAACGTTCCATCTGAGTAGGTACTTCATTTGTCTGCAACCGACCCCCCTGCCATCCCCCGAACCTTTCGGGATTTTCCAGTCACCTTTAGAGTTGATTTTTGTGTTATCAGGTTGGCAAAAAAAAAAACGATCTGAGGTAATATGGTTGGTAGCAGGGGATTATGGGTAGGGGAGGAGCTAGGAGCTTGGATCTTGGAGCTTGGAAAGCTGCCGGCTCGGATCCGAGGTCGGATCTGATACCCACAGGTTGCAGACAAATGAAGTACCTACTCAGCTGGAACGTTATGGTGAGTACACAACTTCTTTTTTTATTGGCCATTTTGGGTCAATTCCTAACTCCTTGATCTCCCTCTCTTAAAACCCGATTGCCTCGTGGTTTTGGCATCTTTTTGGACTTGTTGGCTGCTGGTGAAGCACCCACCAAGAGGAGAAAACGCTGAGAGAAGAAAGGAGCCACTTTTGAGATTTTAAGTATTTTGCTTCAGATTATTTGTTAAGTTTTTCTGCATTACTGCCTACTTTTGTGCATTTTTTGGCTTGTTAAACTTGATTTCTGTGTTGGTAACTGTATTTAGAACACAACCTAGAGCTGATTACTGAATTTCCTGCCTGCACTTATTTTTAAAATCGTTTTTTTTCTTAAAACTTGCATTTTATTTGTCTCTGGCCTAGCACTCAAGTGTGGGGTCATTTACTGCACTGTTCTAACTTGTTGATACTTGTGAACCTCTGCTTTCCTTAAAAAAAACAAAACAAAACAAAAAAAAAAATCTTGCTTTTTTCCCACTATTCTGAGATTTAAAAAAAGTTCGGTTACAGATTTGCTATTCTGAACTGTTTGTAATTTTCTTGGAGGCCATTGTTTGCTTGGGCTAAAGGGAAGTCTCTGTGTTCATCAGTGGCAGTGATAAACATTGAGCAGCCTGCCTGCCCCTGTGGGAGTGGTTACTGCCTTGAAACTGTAGTTTTATTGGCCATTTTGGGACATTTCCTAACTCCTTGATCTCCCTCTCTTAAAACCCTGTTTTGTGCGTTTTTGGGTTTAAACTATTCCTGGCTCCACAAAGTCTGCTCTTCCCTTTTTCCCTTAGAACTGCTCTATCTCTCAAATTAAACACCATATTCTTATTCTAAGGCCCCTCACTGGTCCAAATAAGTAATTCTACAAGTTAGCACTAATAAACCGTAAGTACTACTTACTCTTATACTCTCTATGATGACCTTGTCCCCTATTGGTCCATTTTAATTCAGTTCTCTATGTTACTCTAGCATGTCCAAAGGTCAGTCTGTGGCTTCCTCTCCAGTCCAGCTGGTGAATCTGGGAATTTTGAGGCAATGTTACAACTGTCTGTCTCATGTACACGGACAACCCTCTCCTCCTCCAAACAGGTTCAAATATATGTGAGAGATGCAACCATATAGCCAAACTGGAGGCTGAGCTCTCTCATCTCAAAACTGGTGTAACCAGTCAGGAGGAGAAGGTAACCTCACACAACACAATTCCAGTATCACATAGTCCCACCACAACAGCGAACCAAACACATAAAAACACAAAAACATACTCGGAGGCTCTAAATAAAAATCTACCTAAGCAACAGAGACCTCCAAAGCAGACATCCAAGCAAACGCTACCCCAAAACAAAACACATACAACACATAGCACACAAAGTCAGTGTGCCAAGCAGACACAGCCGTTAAGGCTGAATAACACACCTGATACTCTTGTAATAGGTGACTCTGTTGTCAGACACACTGACGTCCCGCTCACCAGGCTGAATAAAGAGAAGGTCACAGTGAGCTGCCTGTCGGGCGCTAGGATCCACCACATAACGCAAGCACTCAGGTCACTCCAAAGCAAATACAAATATGACTCGGTCATTGTACATGCTGGCGTGAATGACCTGAGACATACCTCCCTCGACTACATGAAAAGAGACATAGAGGAGCTCTCTGATCATGTAGCCCAGGCTGGTATGACCCTGACCTTGAGCAGCATCTTACCCTCACCTAGAATGATGCCACAGTATAAAGACAAAATGATCGATTTTAACAATTGGCTAAAATTTTGGTGTCATTCAAAGGGGATCCAGTGTCTGTCAGCCTGGGATGACATGCTCGACAAGCCACGTTGCTTCGCTAGGGACGGCTTGCACCTGTCACCCCTGGGCTTTCGGATATTGGCAAAGGCTCTTGCCACCCCATAGTGCCTTTTTTAGGCAAGGCTCAAAAGTCAAACCCACCTCCATAGACAGCACAAGGAACAAGAAACTAAGGGTAATGCTGCTAAACGCCAGAAGTCTTAACCTCAAGATGCATGCACTTGAAGCTCTCCTCAGTATGGAGAACATTGATATCTGTGCAGTGACAGAAACCTGGTTCAAGGCTCCAGAGAGCACCCCAGCACTACCAGGTTATACCTCATATCATGCTTTTCGGCCCCAAAACCCGGACCGAACCACAAAAGGAGGGGGAGTTTCCATATTTATCAAGGATATCCACACCTCCAGGTTAGTGGCATTGCACGAAGTATCGTAGACCATCCACGTGCAACAGACTGCTTTTCAGTTTGTAGCATCCTACAGACCACCCTTTCAAAGTCAGGAATCCCATTCGGCTTTCCTGAAAACATTGGAGAACATGAAGATCTCTCCAAACACCATTATATTGGGCGACTTCAACTACCCAAACATAGACTGAGAGCATTACTCAAGCCCCAGCACCTTAGCCCAAAGGTTCCTGGAATTTATAAACTCAAATGCTATGGAACAACTAGTCACCACTCCCACGAGAGGGGAAAGCATACTAGACCTGATCATTACCAACATGGGGACTCTATGCTCCATACCAGAAGTATATCCCTCATTGGTAAGATCAGACCGTAAATTAATTTTACTGGATATCCACATCCCGACCCCACCCCCAGCCCAGAAAACCACAGTGAAAAACTTCTCAAAAGCGAATTTCACACTTCTCAAAACTGAAGTGGAATCCTTCAAGGCCCCAGAGCCAGTGGAAACTATGGCCCAAACAGCAGAATCCTATATAAATGCATTCTACGGACATCTCCAGGAGTGCATGGATCATGCTATCCCAAACGAAATCAAGGCCCAATCATCCAAAGGCAGGCGTCCAGTCTGGTGGACCCCAGCCATAAATAAACTGTACAACAGAAGGAGGAAGCTACTACATGAGAGCAAAATCCCTAAAAGGGAAGGCATCTCTGATCAGTACTAGCAAAAAATTACCATCCCTCAAAAAATCCTCCAAGGCCAGCTTCGAGAGAAAAATTGCACAGGACACTAAAGACAATCGTAAGGCTTTTTTCAGTTATGTTAGGAACCTGGGATGCAACTCCCAGACTTGTTACATCGCCAATATCCTGGCAGACAGGTTCAGTGCAAACTTCTCCCCCCCCCCCCAAAAGAGCAAGTATCTATCCCGGCAGAGTGCAGCCTCCCAAACATCTCTGATGCTCAGGTGAAGGCCGCCCTCTCCAAAGCAAAAAACACTGCTTCCATGGGACCAGATGGCGTCCCGGGTTGCGTCCTACATGAACTCCAAGAAGAACTAATCCCTCAAGTAAAACTGCTGTACAATCTCAGCCTCACTACAGGATATGTGCCCAAAGAATGGCGTACAGCAACAGTGGTCCCACTCCACAAAGGTGGCGCCTCTGCTGACCCTGGAAACTATCGCCCCATAAGCCTGACTAGCCTAGTCTGCAAGGCTATGGAGAGGATCATCATGGAACTCATAAACAAAGACATTGGGGACCTACAGACACTAGATCCTACCCAATTTGGCTTTGTCAAGGGCAGATCCTGCCTTTTGAACCTGGACGACTTCTTTGAAACAGTCACCAAGGCCATAGATGAAGGGAAGGTAGTCCACACAGCCTATCTGGACCTTTCAAAGGCATTTGACACAGTACCCCACTTGGGCATCATAGATAAGCTATCCAGCCTAAATATAACCCCTATGTCACAAGATGGGTCGCAAACTGGCTCAAAGACAGAACCCACAGAGTCAGAGTTGCTGGAGCCATGTCAGACTCGAAACTGGTCACAAGTGGCTTCCCACAAGGTTCTGTCCTGGGACCTCTCTTGTTCGGTATTTACTTTTCTGAGGTACAGGCCAACGTGGGAGAACTATGGCTCACCAAGTTCGCAGATGACTGCAAACTAGGCGCCATAATCGACTCTCCAGCTGACACAAACATCCTTCGAAAAGGTCTCGCAGAGACGGATAACTGGTGCCAGAGCCATGGTCTAAAGCTAAATGCCAAAAAGTGTATAGTCATACCCTTTTGCAAAAACAATGTGCCCACAAATTACCACATAGGTGGTAACCCATTAAGTACAGAGAAAGTAATTAGGGATCTGGGGACCCAAGTTGATAGCAATCTCTCCTTTGACAACCACATTGCCAAAGTGGTTAGAAAGACCTTCTACATAGCCCACCTCATCATGAAAGGATTCACATCATGATCAAGAGAGGTAATCGTGCCCCTTTATTCATCCCTCATCAGGCCCATCATAGAATACAATGCCCCCTTTGGGATGTACCTTACCCGACACCTGCAGCAATTAGAAAGACCCCCAAAGTACCTCACCAGGAGGATCAAGGGACTCAAACAGATGCCATATGCTGCTTGGTTAAAAAAACTCCAGCTCTACTCAGTTGCATACCGCCTACTTCGAGGCGATCTATGCCTGACATATAAAGCTATGTCTAACCCAGAATTAATGGACATGCTCCACCTCAGTAAATCTAAATCCCTTAGAGCCACGCGCTCGAGGGACTTGAACCTCAGCACAGAAATAAATAGAACATGCTGGAGGGACAGATTCATAACCCAGAGGCTCCCGTCACTCTGGAATAGAATTCCAATTCATGTTAGGCAGAGCACCTCACTGACTCTCTTCAAGAAGAATCTTGATGAGTGGATGGGGGATCGTAGGTTTGTCCCGGGGACTACTTCCGTGTCACTATTAGACAGAGGCACAGTAAACTAAACTTTAAAAAGGGCACAGTATACTCAAATCAAGGGGTGGCGTAAGCCAAACACAATCGGGCTAGGCTTATAAATGCCCCAGGGCAGATAGCCTAGTATGAACCTATGAACCTGTGTACACTCCTATCTTTTTGGATATTGTTGTTTCTATAATTCTGTAGAAAGTTATGTTTTAAAAAACACTTACTGAATTATCACTTGTGACGCAGTCAAACTTACATTTCTATAAAAGTAATCAAACCATATTAACAAGTTGAAATTTACAAACATTGTACATCACATATGTTGTTCTATACAATATAACCAATCCAACATCACATAAATTATTCAATTTCCACCTTGTCTTAAACCTTATTCCTCCTCCGAACATTTTTCTGCTTGTATTCTTCCCACAAATTCTATTTTTTCTATATAATTTACTCTTGCCCTTTTCTAAAGATCCCACTTCCTGGTCTTTTATTTCTGTTGCAATATTCACTGCTTCAAATATGGTTGGTTTAGACTTTGATTTCCATTGTCTAGTAATTGTTTTTTTTTTTAAGTAGCCACCAGAATTAAATGTAACAAGGCCTTACTATCTCTAAGCAATTCAGATCGTGTATCCAAGCTAAAAAAAATAAATAAATAATTTCCTAAGTTCAATCAATTTGTTCATTCAGTGTTCCTGACAGAGTACTGTGCTGGAAATTTTTAAAGCCTACCAGCTCATTACACTCTGAACATATGCTCACAGATAACTCTTCCCCTTTACACCTCCAACATTTGCCAACTACCTAAGAAAAAATATTTGGAGTCTGCTTGTGGTATAAAAGTATATATGCAAAGACTTCCAGAGAAAATCCTAAATCTTTTAAGATTTTGTTGCATATTTGGGAGCCATACATATATCCTCCCATTGTTTTTGTGAATTGCTTGTCTAATCTCTTTTCCAAATCTTTTCTGACTTCCTTTGATTGATTCCAACAGTTATTGTGCAATATTTTATATGCCTACTAATTATTCATTTTCTAACAGCAGTTTCTGTTCTAGATTCAAGCAAAATGTCCCCCAGTACAGGTCTTTTATTTAGGATACCCCTATCTCCTTCTCTTTGACTATATTCTGATATCAGTCCCTAATATGGACGGCAATATCTAACCTGCAGTCCAAATGTCTTCTTGGCCTCTTCCAATTCTATTAATTTTCACTGTCTAATTATTTGTTCCCAGTACCTTGGTTCATTTGCCAGCTTCCTCCAAGAAATTCCAGACCCCCTCTTGCCTATTCTGTGTAACCCTCATTACAGTCATCCCTCTCAGCAGAATCTCCTTTCTGCATTACCATGTTGGCTTAGTTCTTAGTATACTGTCTGCTACTTTATGAATATAATATTCTGTATGACTGTTGGCTTTCTCCTTAAGGATCTGCATCCAAAATCCTACTTTTTTCCTTATTTCTTGAACTACACCACCCCTACTTCACCATCATCCCTTTCCACTTTGAATTGTATCTTTCTGTTTGTATTATGTCTAAGAGCCTTAACCGTGTAGCTCTGTGCAGCTTAACAGCATCCTTTGTAAACTTGTGCACATTATTGAGGTAATCCCTTATTTTCTGTCTAGCATTCTGCATTTGACCCTCTTTTTGTTCTGTGAGATTCCCCTTGTCCTTCAATACTTTAGCAGTTGTCAATCCCACTAAATAATTTGTTACTTCTTAACCATAGCTCCCTTTCTTTTATTTCCACCCTATTTTTAAACTTCACCTTACTTTTATCCCACTCCCTAGCTATATTTTCAGAAGAAATGTCTATCCTCTCTAACAGCCCCTGATTAATCACCATTACCAATTCCTTAAATTCCCCTCTCTTCAACAGATAGGTGTGAAAGCACATGTGTCTCATTTTTATTTCATTATCTTGTGCTTTTATTTTAGCTGTTATTGGTGCATGATCTGAAATAGTTATTGGGTGAAGTATCAAGACTGCACATGTTCCTGTGAAATGTAAATTCTGTTTAGCCTAGCCCAGTTTTTATATCTTGGGGAATAATGTGTACATTCACTCAGAACTCCTGTTACTGAATTCATATCTTCCATGCCAAATATTTTCATAAATTTCTTCAAAAATCTATCCTGCTTCGTTATATTTTCTGTTCTGCCCCCCCCCCCCGGCATATTTTCACTGCTGCAAATCAAATTCCAGTCCCCATCTATAAGTAATATTCCTTGCTAAAAACTGATTATTTCTCCCAGAATTGTCTTAAGCTCCACTATAGCAGTTTTAGGTGGAATATAAATACATGCCCTTGTAATCCTCCTCTCTTGCCAGTAGCCCCTTAACACTACAAATCTGCCATCATTATCTTTTTATCTTTTTCTGTCACTATTGGAGCTTCTCTTGCAATTAATATAATTACTTGTCTTTTCCTTTGTCCCAGGTATTCCACTGAATAACCATCCTGAAAACCTTTCTTTATCAAATTCACATGTTCAGTTCTTTCTAAGTGTGTCTCCTGTAACATAGCTGTTTGCACTCTACATATTTTAATATAGCTCACTGCTCTTTTTTATTATCTGTGAGACCATTTACATTTAAAGATATTACAGAAAGCATCATTGTATTAAAATGTTATTATTCCCACCTTTTATGTGTAACACCTTTTTGTTAATTGTCTAGTTCCAATTTTTGTGTTGCATGCATACACTGTTTGGCCAGTTAAAATTTTATACAGTTTCTTGTCATACCCATTTGAGCCCATATCAAATCTTACAAAACTTTTTGTTTTATTGAAAGCCCTAAAAAAAAAAACATACCCCTAGTACCCCCTAAAACCTATTAACTTAATACTAACACACAAAACTATGTACACCATCAAATATTGAAGTTTTACCCTCCTAGTAGGAACAAAAGTCCCAAATTGACAGCCATACTCATAGACTGCAGTTAACCTAAAAGAAAGATTATCCATGCTAAAATACATGGTGCAGCCTGTGCTTCTACTAAGCACTGATTGTTCTTGTCTTATCTTTATAGTCCTCCCAGCTGGGAAAGCCCCTGAATGCTTTCAGAGAACATTATCTCCTAGCCAAGTTCTCTTTTTTTTTTTTCCTCAGCCAGTCACTCTCCACCAGACTATAGCCAGTTCCTCTTTATCAGATTGTCTCCATGGAGACATGAGAACGAGGCAGCTAGTTTCTCTATCAGATTGTTTCCATGGAAATATGAAGACCAGTTGCAGAATTGTTATGAGCATATGCGTATTTCCTAGAAAAAAGTATCCTAATATTCAATGTTCTTTTTAATTTACTTACTCTGTCTTTAAGTGTGTTACTAAATCAATCTAAGGTCTTTAATCCAGTCATTCCCCATGCAAGAATGAAAAAAATTTCTTTTAGCATGCTTTTGAACCAAACTTTTTTTTTACATTGCAGTGCCTGCATTTCTTAAAACTGAACAAGAAGAAAGAGAGAAAGAAAAAAAAAAGAACAGCAGCACATGTTTACAACCCCCTTTACACTTAAAAATAACTGAAAAAAAATTTACATTATAGCATGTAAAGAAAACCATATGCCACAAAATTAGTACTATTTAAAAAAAATCTTTACTTACAGTTAACTTTCTCCCTCCTCTTCCCCTCCCCAAAGCACTTTTCTGATATTAATGATATGAAGTAGGGTATATGGTCTAGAGTCCCCCAAAAGTCCAACAAATTCTGAAAAAGTCCAATATATTTTCCTTGTTCTGTCATATTTCACAAATATAATTATTGCATTGTAATCCCATATTAAGTTACTAGTTGTATTACTGTTCAACTCCAAAATCCTGCCACTACTTCATTTCCAATGTACTCTTGATTCTTTTAGTCAACTTTTGCGCTCCCTTCCTTCTGTCCAACATTTTCCATTGGAAAAATTTTGAAAAGGTTTCATAGATGCAGTTCTTCTGTGGTCTTTATTACCAGAAGAAAAGAAGCAGAATCTCCTTCTGTTTCACATCTAACTTTTTGTTGGACAAACTTCTGTATTTCTTCCTTAGCATGTACTTCATCAAAAAATGATTTTGTCCCTCCAGGGAAGAATACCTTGAAGATGTTTGGTACAGCAGTTTGAATCTCACAACCGCATCTCGACATTCCCTGAAAAGTGGAATCAATTTGCTCCTCTTCTGTCTAGCGTACATTGAGTAATCATTCTCCACAAACACTCTGCTGTCTCCCACTTTTAGTGCTTTGTCCTTCTGCCACAGTTTTGTCAGAATCAACTGTTTCTGCTGGTAGGATTTCATCTTTACTATTAAAGGTCTAGGTTGTTTTGTCATAGCCAGGTTTGGAGCATACACGCCATGTGCCCTTTCAACTATCAACTCCTGCTGTGAAATACCAGTCCATTTGCTTATTTGTGTTTTCATAAAATTGATGCAGTCTGTTCCTTCCAGCTTCTCTGGTATAGCTGAAAATCTCAGGTTTTCCTTACTGTCCTCTAATTCTATTATTTTTGAAACATCTCTTCCTGAGCAGTTTCCTATTCAGCCAATCTATTCTTCATTTCGGCCTCTGATTTTTGCAGCTTTATCATCTCATCTGAATATTTGTTTAAAGCTTCTTCCATTTTTTTCCAGCCTTTTGTTGTTTGTGTTAATATACTTCATCAGTGTTTTGTTTATCCTAACCAGGTCTATATGCAATTGTCTTATATCTTCCTGTAGGTTACTGGAAGTCATGTCTGAAGGTTTTATTTCTTTTTGCTGAACAGCTGCAGAACTTTCCCTAATCAGTGTTCCTTCCTTTTTGTAGCTGTTTTTTTCCAGGTCTTCTGTATTTCTGTATTCCTGGCAAACAGGCAGTGCACTTACTAGCCAGTTGCTGACATTTACCCATAAACACAAGTCTACTGGCCTTCTCTCCTGAGTTTCTGTTTTCATACTGGGAAAGCTAGAAATAAGCTGTTACTCAATATGCAGCCATCTTAGAAGTCGTCCCCCACCCCATTTTCTTTGTGTATCCATGCCATAACATACTCCTGAAACCTCTTGGCCTTTGCAGCATATCCTTCACAAGATTTCCATAGTATGCAGTAACTTCCACCAGTAGTTACAGACACATGGTGCAGTGCCATGCCAGTGTCATGGGATTCTGTGTGCATAAACACTGTGATATCTGCCTCACTGTCACCGATATCCACCCCAGGGGTTGTTCTTTCTGAGGAGGCAAGACTTCTTCCTTAACTCTATCAAGGTGTAAATCTTCTGAACTTTTACATATATTTCTGTGTTCAACACTTATATGGTAATGAGCAGTATTGCAGAGAATGATAAAATATTTTATATCTAGCTAACAAGGGCCAATCAGCATGATGGGCATGCTGATGATTACTGTCTGTGAATCACTAAAGTAATCCGTTGCACTGTTCCAAAATGATGGCACTATGTGTGCACATCATGGTGACCATAAACCATGTGACAGGTATGCTATTGGATCTCACATGTGTATGACTGCAGTGCCACAATGCAGCACTGTAGCGCAGTGCTAAGAATAAATACAGCACTAAGAATAAATGCAGTGATACAGCACTAAGAATACAGTGCTGCAGTACTGCAGCATTACAGCACAGTGCTTTGGGCACACACCAGGAGTGCCACAGTACCGTGCTGCATTGTGAGACACGTGCTCCACAAGCATGCATCTGTGAGTAAGGAGCTACCATTTTAGTCTTCAAACAGATCTGAATGAGTGGCCATGGCTATGGCAACTTCAGACACTGTAGAATGCAAGGCTCCAGTTTGATGTGACAGGGAGAGAGCAGGATTTTCTTGCAATCCAGCACAGTCAGTTTAGGCAGCACCTGGTGTGTCAGTTTTATGGATCATTGTGAAGGGGTGGATACCTGGCAGGAGTTTGGTATAATGGTGAGTGATGACTTGCTGATATCTCCCATTCTGCTGATCACTGCTGGCATTGGCCTCGCCTTTGTAACTGACCTATGTTTTTTTTTATATGCTGCTGTTTTTTTTTTTTTTTTTTTTCCCAAGATGTGATGTATCTTTATATTGTATTTAGAACTCAACTATCTTCCTTTTTTTGCATTAACAATGTTCATATGTCTGTTATGTACTTGGAGCTTTTCTCCCCGGGCCTCCGCTGAAAATGGACATGTATCCAGTCGGACTCTCCCGGTTAACAAATGTAAAATAAATAAATAAAAAAATAAATTGGTATAGTTATGTGAGGTGGAACCATCCTGACTTGCCTCATTGGTGGGAGACATAGTTTCAGGAGGGAGAAATAGAAATTTGCTATAAGCATTTTTTTCTGAACTATTGTCTTTTGCTATCTTAGCTGTTTACAGGTATACCTAAGAGTGCATATTTTGTTTTCTTGCTGCAGAGGAGTGCCAGCTTAATATGGTTGTATGTACCAGAAAGTGGGAGCAACTCTTCTGGTAGTAGAATTAACATGATATCTGTGACAAGCCACTGTACAACCACCACTGTGTTAGCAGTATATGTGTGTAATAATTTTTCCTGTTGTGTTGTCCTTCTGCAGGTCCAGTCATAGAAGAGGAGATTAGGCTGTGCTCATCCTGGGTTGATCTGGCTGATGCCTCTGGCTGTGGATAGCCAGTGGCCGTGAGGGCTTCCTATGAGTATGGGAATGATGCTTTCTTTGCTGGGGAGACCTAGAAGAGTCACCGGTGCCCTCTGTGACCACTTCCCAGTATGGTGTGCAGGCTGCTCTTCTGAATATGGTCCAGAAGAGGGTCTACCTTCATAGCTGTGCAGTAAGCTAACTACCACTAGGGCCTTTTTAAACCTAGTCATGCATACCAAATCTATTACAAGTTCTGGTATACTTGATAAGTGTAAGCAGGGGCTTGGGAGATGAAACATTTACAAGCAGGGGCCTGAGACATTAACCATTTACAGGCTACCTGTGTGCATTAGAGACATAGGTGTCAAACCAGGGATGAATTTCCTGTTCCCAATCCAGTTGTCCAAGTTACCTTTGAACTGATTTATGGAAGACTTCTGCTTCACATGGGTAGGGAGCCTGTTCCACAGAAGGGGTAGTCTCTGGAACACATATCTCTGTCTCCAGCAGGTCCTCTTTTTATCACAGGCAAGATTCCAGTCTTTAAAATGGGTAATCCTCGTGCTGTTTGTTTTGAGGATATGCAGGAGGTCCCTCAGGCTGGGGTCTGGCAAAGCCTTATATACCAGACATAGATCTCCCCTCAGCCTGTAGGAGACAGAATACAGGGATAGGGCTTTGAGGCGGTCTGCATATGACGTTACTTATGCTCTGTATTCATTTAGTGAGAAACCTCTGTGGAAATTCCAGTTGTTAGATGTGCCCAGTTAGGTACATACCAAAGGGGACATTGTACTAAATGATAGGTCTGATGAAGCCTTAATACAGTAGAACAGTGATTTCCTTGACTTAGATGCCATACCTTTGTTTATAACTTGCACTACTGTAGACACATGATGGTCGAAGGCTAGATTACTGTCTGTGTGTGTCCCCAAGTCCCTGACTACTAAGTCAACTCTTTGGGGTGTGTTGTCAATATGATAGTTACCAGGGTGGATGACTTTCTGAAGGATACTATTATGCATTTCTTGACATTTAGTCTTAGTCTGTGGTTTTGACACAAGTTGTCTGTGTCAGCCCTTTCTGGAGAAACTACAGTTGTGTAAAATCTTACCATAACATCAGATGCCCTTCTCCTCACTGTTGCATTGAGTGGGGAACATACGAGTGATATATGTTGTCTATATCAGCCATAAACTGCACTGTGAGGAGGCTTGCTAAGGGTTTAGTATACTGGCCATGTGTTGGGCTACCTATGGGAATCCCTTTAGTTAAGAATATGCAAAAGTGATATGGAAGGACATCAGTAGTGTCAGTGGGGAATTCTGTGACTGCTCCTAATTTGCAGGTATCTGCAAATTTTATTAGCCAAAGGATCTTGACTTTGAAGTTGACTTCAGAGACGTAAATGCCAGAAAGGAGCAGTCCCAGGACCAGTCCCTGAAGAACTCTGCTTGTGACTTGCCTCTTGTTAAACGTGGACTCCCTAATTCTGTCTTCCTGGGTCCTTCTGTTTGCCAGCTGGTTATCCACCAAGTTCAGCTGGCTATTCACTAGGTGACATTTCTACTTAACATCTTGACTTTATCAACATTGCCCATGTGGAGTATTGTGTCAAATGTCATGGCCAGGTCAAGGTAGGCAGTGTGAACTGTTTTGCCCCCTTCCATGCTTTGCTGACCTTCTCTAAGAAGTCCACCAGGTTGAGTAGGCATGACCTGCCCCTTAAAAAACAAAATTGCATTGGGTCGAGTGTTTGGGGGTCTATGTCATTATGATCATTTCCATGATAATTCTTTCTGTGGTTTTGCATATGAGATTAGTGAGACTTAGTCTGCAGTATCACTTGCAGAGTCTGGTGAGTGCTAAGATACTCCTGTAACCTGATGCACACTTTGGCAATGTGCAGTACCTTCTGGTGTGAGCTCTGGGGTCAAATGACTGGCAGCCATCACTCATTGGCCACCCAAGGGGAGCAACCAGCCTATAGTATCGTTCAGTCAAGTGAATGATGTCTGGATTTGCTGCTCTCTGGACCAGCCCGCTATCCAGTCATATCAAGTTCCTACCCTGTCCCCATCCTGGTGGTTTTCTTCCTTATGTGTCATTCCCCATTCCTTGCTCATTATCATACCCTCCCCATCACTGCTTCTTCACTCTTTGCATATCTTCTCTGAACCTTCTGTGTTTCTGCTTCCTCTCTGTGTATAAGTCTGTGTTCTGTTTGTTTGCCTCTGCTAACTGGCTTTCTCCCTATATTCTATCCACAGCCTTTCTTTTCTGCATATTGTAGATGGAAAATAAAAAATTACGATACACCCTCACCTTGTATAACTTTTAGAATTGTATGTTTCTCTCTGCTTGCTGTTTCCCCATTCATACTTTCCTGCATACCCCATGTATATAATGAATGTGGTTGTCACTTTACAGCATACACTCACAGTAGTCTATCTGACGGCTGCTGTGGTTCCCTGCTTGTGTTGGATAACTACAAGATACAGTTATGTGATGCTGTATTGCACACATGAGCACACACTGACTTGGTTAAACTAAGCTGCTTTCATTGTGATGTATGTCAAATTGACCATCTGCCTTAGTGTAGTGCTGCTCCAGCCATAGAATAGTGTAGTGCCTCTGTCATTAAGCACTATGCTTCTCTTTGATTATGTGCACCTGTGCTTGGACTGTAGGTGATGTTCATTGCCTAATATATGTCTAATTAGCTTTGTAGCTGTTCCTCTTCTTGAATTTTTTATTTTTGTGCTGTATTTTTTCATCCCACTGCATCTGACTTCCAGTCTATATACTTGCAGCCTGTAATCTCCTCCCTAGTTCCTGAACATTCTGTAGACTTCTAGTGTAACCCACATCAGGAGGGTTTCCCTAGCAGAAGAGTAGCTTGCACACAGACCTCCCACTCCATGTCAGGACTCTGGGAGAGCTGCAACTACAGGAACACTGTGGAGTGAATAGGTCAAATGAAACCATCACTTTGTGACTTTGTGGCTGGCGAGGTATGTTTTATGGCCTAATGTCCACACCCCTCATGCTGACATCACTTATGTTATTTGGGTAGCAGGGTAGCAATGAGAGTGCTACATTAGCATGTAAACACCTGTGTCTTTGGATTGGTCACCCCCCCCCCCCTTTCATCTTCAGAGACCTGATCTCCACCAGTTCTCATGCGACAAAGCCTGGCACAGTCCCTCCTGTCCCATCTAGGATAGGCACATTTGTCATCCTTTGTTGCTTCAATGCCCATGCAGTTGATTGAACACAGGCCACCTGGGTTATAGTCAGGGCTTTATCTCTCTGTGACACTTGTGCAACAGTCTCCTTGAAAATTAAAGCTGTATAAGTATGCAGCATATGTCAGTGAATCCCAGCAAATGTACACATTTCTTTCCATTCCCTTGTACTCACAGCGTAAAATATTTTTTTAAGTGGCAATGATACACCCCAATTATAGACATATGGATTTATGTCTTTTTACTGCAAGATTTAGCAATGATTTTGGTCAGAGCTTGTTGTGTACTCATTCATTTATAAAACTAGAAGATGCTCTAGAAGCAATATGCATTTTCAGTTTAACATGTTGCATTGTAATTATCATTTCTCATTTGCATTTACTATTTACTTCATTGATTATTTATACATATTTATGTCCTTCATTGTTTGTGCTTTATCTAGTGTATCACATTCTTTGCATTTATATTTTGTATGCTTGTTTCACCTGAGTGCCTTTTTCTATTTAGGTGGCCTTATACTTCTAAAATTGTATGCTTTGACATTATTCTGTATGCATTTATACATTTAGGCAAAAACATTTTAAATTCCTACATGTTACATGTCTTTCCCTTGGCTGGACATTTTGTTTTTGTGATTTAAAAAAAAAAACAATGACTGAGACTCGAAAAAACTGCTTACATGGGCACGTAAGATCAAAATGGTGCAGGCAAAGTAGTTTATTGCAGTCAGAGTCCAATAGCAAGGTCTGAATAAGTAGTCACATACTGTGTCACATGACCTCAAGGGCGCTCCAGCATGCATGTACTCACGATTATGTGCATTCATGTGCAACAACATGCCACTATGAGTACAGCTAAGATAAGAGCTATACAGCAAAATCCCTGTTATGTTTATGTTTTAAATGGAGAGGAAATGGATGCATAGGCAGGAAGAATGGAGAAGAACAATAAAAAAACACACAGAAGGGCAAAGGGAAAAGAAGAGTGGTGTGGATTGGGGAGCATGAGTATTTCTTGTCGGATAAATGCACATTTTATTATATTTTCAAGAAGGGTTGTAGAGGGAATGTAGCATGAGGAAAGTGTGGGTAGGAAAGAAGGTATAAGAATAGCAACAAAGGCAGACAGACAAACAAATACAAAAGACAGTCAGAAACCTCCGTGGTTATAGCCGATATGACCGGAGATCAATTAGTGACTCAGATGCTTAGCACAGGTGAGGAAGAGGGGGTGCATATCCTAGGGGCAGGTGTATGTACTTGGGTATACTTTGCAGTTGATCCTTGGTGGAGACCAGAGATATGAGGATGCACTGTCCTCTGGAAATGGGACTGTAGCTGCAATGCCCTTTACATGGCCTTTCCTGGGTTAGGGCATAACTGTGTAACAAAAAATCCTCCTCTGCAACAGTGTGAACCTGTTCCAGGGTTCCTTGATCTCTTCACGAACACCAGACATTGGACAAAGGAAGTCCAGGGAAGACTAGATGGGTTTGGTAAACCCAATGAATTAGGAGAGAACCCTGGAAGCAGCTAATTGTAATCTATAAGGAGACCAAATAATTAAAAAAAATAATAAAAGAATGACTAAGTACAACAGCAGCAGTGATCCAAATGACAGGGAACATAAATAACAGACCTAGAAAGACAGACAGAAGGAGGACAGTTGGTGAGGAGGATTGGACTACAAAATAAGGAGGGGAAATGAAACACATGACTGGGGACACCACGATGAGTTATAATGTGGGGCAACATCTGACTGCCACTGTGCAGTGTGACCACCAACATAGCTGAGACCAGCCACTGTTAGCCTGCTGGTTAGGACCATGCAGTTGTGTGCTGCTTCTAGTTGCATAGTCATGCCCTCCATGCAGTCATTGCTTGTGTATAGGCACTGGTTTATAAAGGCTATCATCAGACCTTCCACTTCCTGACGGGTTACCCAGCAAGACCCAATGGTAATACTCGCCAATGGGGAGTCTCCACTCCTCACACCAAAACAGAGTACCGGAGGGCAGCAAGAGGACTGTAGTTGTCCCTTGCAGGTTGACCTTCATCGCCCTATGAGAAATTAATCTAGGAGACGTCTGGGGACCTAGCAGGGGATGGCAAGGTAGCTGCATGGTATTGTGGACACTGCTATATCACATCCATTTCCCCAGATAATTCTGAATAAAATATGACGGACAAATAAAAAATAGAAGACAGTAATAAAAAGAAAAAACAAAAGTAATTATCAGTAATATGTACTATACTGGTTGGCAATACAGGCCCTTGAGGACCAAAACACAGTTAAGTTTGAAATGGCAAACCAAAAATAATATAGATGCCTGACACAAATGCATTAGAGAAATATGTATTCCACAAGGAATGTGACTGAATGCCATCTAACCAGTTCTCCATGTGTAGGGCAATGGCATAGTCTGTGAGTTGCAAATAGGGTGACTACAAGGAGCAGTGAAACTGGGATGAACAATCCCCTGAGCATGTAGTGCTCAGCCATGAGGAGGTTAGCAACAGGTGGCAGGCATGACCACCAAATGTTGACTTGTATGGCAATATTGAGACCATTGCACATAATCCCATCTCAGCATTCCATAATTCACATAAGACACCAAATGACAGTTTAATACCATACCTTGTTTTTGACAGCCGCTATGAATCATTATTTGACAGTGTGTCATTAGCATGCCCATGGTGGCAAGTTATAACTGACACAGGTATGGATGGCTGAATAGCCATTGTAAGAGTAGGTAATGGCAAGCTAACAAGAACATTGTGTGTGAGTGGTAGGGTAGATAAGGAAGGGAGATGCCAGTGAATGCTGCCAGCCAATCATGTTCAAAGCATTTGATGAAACTCATAATGGGGGTAGCACTCCTCTGTCAGCAAAGTCTACATCACCATGTTACTGTTGGAAATTCCTCGTAGCTAGTTTGAATAGAATAGGTCCACTAATAGTTGCCTGGTAAGTGACACAACATGCAAAGTTGTAAGATTATGGTGAAAGTAATTATCAGTTACTCATGCTTACTGTAGAAGTATGGCTGCTACTCCCTTATCTTCTCTTCCCATTGGCAGAGAAGGTCAGAGTGGTAGCTCTTCTGGTTGTAGCAAATCTCAACAAAGGGGGTGATGCACATGGTATTACTCCGCATCCTAATAAGATAGTGCCAGGTATCTGCCATTAACTGGGGTCCTCATGGAAATTCCTCAGCAGGCACTCATAGTGGTGCCAGTGCTAGAGGTAGAGAAATATTTTAGTCTCCTTCCGACCATACTGGAACCCTTCCAAACTCAGCCCCTTTACACCCTAATACCAGGAGGAAAATGGTAGCAGATTTGTGTTAACACACATTGTGGAAATTGCATGACATGCAATAACTGCAGTATGACAGCATGGCATAGTCCAGTGACATAGCAGAGTTGTTCCACAACAACAGGCTTGTCTATGGCAGGGGTGAGACCAGGTATGCTAGACAAACAATGCATCAGGCCTGTAAATACCTTGCTAGTGTGCAGTAACTTGCCAGCGAACTGCCAGTCATAGAATGGCAGTGGCATTGTGTCCATAGGGCAGAAAGGTGAATTTTGGGAGACAGTGGCCTATTCAAAAGCACATACCTGCCCATGTACGAGCAAGCCTCCTCACAGTGCAGTTTACGGCTGATATGAATTGTGATAAATGCTAGATTCAAAGATATTTAATCAACTTGTCTCATTAATAGGATTGCCAAGCTATGAGCCCCAATATAGTGCAATATAAACAGCTGCCACCATCACTGTGCTCATCACACTATCTAATCTCCTAAAGTATTTCAAGAAAATCCAGAATATTAGGGTGAGAGGATTTTTTAAGATGTTTTATAGGAGTAGGCTGTTCAACAGAAATTAGCTGAAAGGGGGATGGGAAGCAGAGGGAGGGTTTTAATGGATTTGTGTATTAAATAATTTCAGTGGTCTATGGAGGACAGAAGTGGTGTGCATCTACTACGGTAAGGATATGCATGCCAGTGGCAAGTGGGGAATGTGACTGTATACGAGTATTATTTATTTTTTTTAATTTTTTAGGAGGTGTGGTCAAAAATGAATTGCTGATAAGGGGATAGGAACTACAGGGATGTTGGAAATAGCAGATGAGAGAAGACAGAGCAAAGCTGCAGGCAGTTGTACCCATCCAGATGTATGGTTGAGGGGCTGTATGAGGTGGAGTATGTCCCATGATAGGCACCGTAGATAGTGAGGAATGTGCTGGAATGCAAAAATGTTGCAATAGTGTATTAGGTGTGGTGCATAATGGACAAGGTGATTTTGAGAGGCTTGTCGAATAACACTTACAGGATATATGTGGGACACAATTTAGCTGTGCTTCATTGGACATAGGTCAGTGTAGGCTGATAACAGGGTGCTTGTCACAACACCGTCCATTCCTGTGCTGTTTTACCAAACCACTTTGGGGAAATGGCCTGCAATATGGACATGGGCTCTTGTAGACACTGCTGCTGTATGGGTGCATGAACGATGCAGATGGAGTTGCACATATTTTCTACCTGTTCACTGGACCACAGGTGAGTCCACTTTTACAGTTGCATACATGTCCCCAAGGTAATGGAAATACCTCAGGAAGTTTTCTCTAGTGGCGATTGATATACTAAGACAAGCTGTTTGTACAAATAGTGGATACTGAGCACAGAAAATACCTTTTGGGCCTTCTGAGAATGTGTGTTATGAGCTGGTTGCATATGTAATGTAGTCATCCCAACAGGTCCATTGCAGAGTTGTATATATGATTCTGCATGCCTACACAAAGGCCCATGCCATTGCATGGAAAATTATGGCCACCAGTAGGGCTCTGACAATTTAGACCAGCCTCTTTGACATGGAGGAGTTCCTTGTGTGTGAGTTGCCACAACACCTGTTGTAGTTACATGTATATGGTATTACCACATCTGCAGGAGCTATGTCGCCTGTGACATCAAGTACCCACTGAATCTGGACATGTACTGCCTCAGCAAAGACCCTGTGATGACTGTGCCCTGACCCGGCAATCAAGGAGCCTCAATCCTCACCACTAACACCAGGGAGGTCATCTCATAGAAGAGAAAAGGATAACTAATACACACAGTAAAGTACAATTTCCCTTACGTGCACACAGAGATCACAGTCAGTCTGGGGCTGGTTGCTCCCTTGCTCACCAGGTCCCCAATAAGACTCCCCACTGGCACAGCTATAGGGTCCAGGTCTCAGCCTAGCTGAGCAAGCTAAAACTTCCAGTACCCTCTCTGTCCAACCAGTGCTTCTTGTCCCTGCCCAAGTAGCTGACACAACATGCACACACTTTGAGACAAGTATTTATACTACTTCACAGACACTCCTGGGAAAGGCTGACACAGATTCTCCAGCTGTGCCCCTTTACCCAGACTATACGGTAGTAATTACTGCCACCACCCAACTAATAATATCAGCTACTAAAAGGCCCTTAAAAGGGTGTCCAATTATTACTGTGCAATATTATTATCCAGTGATAGTATGACTAACAGTCAAGGCTTACTTTAGAGTGGCCTATTACAATAACCTCTATAAATATGCAATGTACTCTAGAGCATATATCTACACAAATCAGCCACAGGTAGAAGGTTATAAAAATATTTAATAATAAATAATTAAAACACAAGACAAAACTACTACACTACAGAGATATCTAAGAATTCAGAGATCACACAAACTTAAAATAATACAGAAGGGCAGGTCTGATTTCAAAGAAAAATAACTAATTAATCTTTACTAGCTTTAACTATTCCTACAAGAAATCACAGTGATGAAACTTACATGTGAGCATAAGGCAGAGTGCTGGTAAGTTAGATATCCAAGATCAAAATGCTTTCAGTCTCTTGTGAGAAATAGTATTTAAACATTACTAACCAACATGTCTCTAAGGCCCTTCCCAAATTACATCATTTTTGACACTTAGGTTTTCCCAGTATTCATATTGAGCTCTCAGGCGACAAACTGCATTATTTAGCAATCTAACACCTCCTCAGAAACTTACAACAATACAAGGCATTTCACATATGCATTCTAGCAGAAACCAGAGCTATAAAGCACATTCCACATCTAAATTCTGATCATAAACTTTAGCCTTAAAACAATGGACATGAAACCTTCATCCAGCCGCACTGAAACCGACTTGTAAACCATGAATAAGATCTTTTCAACTTAAAAAGACACGTTTGAAATACTTGGCTTAGTTTTCCTTACAGCAGATGGTAGTGTTGCAACAATCTTGAAGTTCACATTTTACAGTGTTTTCTTACATTTAAAAACACAAGCCTGTATTTTACATTTATTTATACAGTTGACAGAATTATGTATCAAATTCTATTTGACTAGGCTGGCAGCCTTCGCTTATCTCTCCCCAATCGTCACATCCCCCCCCCGGGGAACTCAAGCAAGTTTTTCAAGTGCCCCTTGAGAAACATCGCTTGAGAGTATCAGGTCTGTCTGGGTGAGCCTCACCCCATTCCCTGTCTTGAGAGCCCATCTGCATTGGCATTGCTATTCACACTGCGGTGCTGCACTGACATATCATATGCTTGCAACCCCAGACTCCATCTTAGCAACTTGGCGTTTTTCTGACTGGCTCTGTTTAACCATGTTAGAGAGTTGTGATCTGTCATCACAGTGAATTTTCTTCCATACAGATAAGGCTGAAGTTTTTGTAGTGTCCACGCTATGGCTAGACATTCCTTTTTTACGGCTGCATACATAGCATTTCTCCCTGGGTTGGAGCCTACGAGATGCTCTTCTCCCTCTGAAGAAATTTGGCTAAGTACAACCCCCACCACATAGTTTGAAGCATCCACCTGCACAACAAAGTCTTTGCTGTATGAATTTGGTGATGTTAATGAAAGTAACATGGAACTTCCAAATGCTTATTGCAAGATAGATACAGCCATTATTTCTTCCATTACCAAGTATATACCTCCCTTTGTTAATACACATATTTCACATATTTCAATTCTATGATGAATTCTGAAAGTGAAAATATTTGTAAAAATATAAATAAAAGGGATATAGAATATAATTTGACACACAAGGACTGGCAAGTCTTAAAAATATTAAGTAATAGGAAGTATATAATAACAAAGCCTGCAGATAAGGGCAATAAAATAGTGGTTTTGAACATAGCACAATATTATGAAATGTGCATGGAGCATTTGTATAACATGGAAGTATATGTGAAATGTGATAAAAAAGAATATGAACAAGCAATGTTAAACTTTGAAAGAATGTTGGAAAACACTGTTCGTTTAGTCTATTTCACAGAGAAAGATGTTGAGAATAAACTGCTAGATAGGAATAGTGAAAGAGCTATCTTTTTTTGCTTGCCTAAAGTGCATAAAAATATGGAAAATTCTCCGGGGATGCCCATTATTTCTGCATGCAGATACTTTCTACATAATATCAGCTTGGTGTTGCATAAGATTTTATTACCCTATGTACAGAAGTCTCCAGTATATATCCATGATAGTTTTGATTTTTTATCTAAGATTTCTACCATTAAATGGAATGACAAAAGATATTGGTTGGTTTTGGACGTCAAAAGCCTATACACGAGTATAGAACATAAGGATGGAATCCAAGCCATAAGCTATTCTATGGGTGATGGTCCTTTTTGTTATTTTGTAATTGATTTAGTAAATTTTTGTTTTATTTTTACTTTAACATTGAGTTATATAGACAAAAACAGGGCCCAGCGATGGGGGCAGCTTTTGTCCCCATGTACGTGAATATTTTTATGACTTTTTTTGAGAAGTCATTTTTATCCACGTTAGAATTTGTGAAAAAAAAGTTACATTTTATTTTTGTTATATTGATGATTTAATTTTTATTTGTGAAGATAGGTGGATGGAAATATAACATTTTATATATAAATTACATGAAAATCCTTTCAAATTAAGTTTTGATGGTCTACAGAAAGGGAGAAATGTTGTATTTTTAGATATAGAGTTAGAGGGTAGGAAGAATGGAGAAATTGCAACAAATGTACATAGGAAATTTAGTGATGGAAGTCAATTTTTGTGGGCTATAAGTTGTCATCCACCACACATTTTAAAGGCATTACCCTCTGGGGAAATGTTGCAAATTTTTAGGTTGTGTAATGATAAGGAAAATTTGAAAAGAGAGCTGGATGAAATTAAGAAGATGTTTAAAATGAAGGGATATAACATCTTGGATATACAGGAAGCTGAAAGTAGAGTATGGAAAGAATCAGAGAAGTCGAGACAAGTTAAGAAGAGTAGGTGGACGATGGACTCATATATGAATGAAAATAGATACAAAAAAAAGAGCCTATATATCTTGTAACTGGTTATAATATTAAAAGTAAGGAGTTTAAAAATGTAATAAAACATTAGTGGGAATATTTAATACAGGATAAAGTGTTGGCAAGTATTTTGCCATATAGACCATTTTTTTCTTGTAGTAGGGGAAAAAACTTGAAATATATGGTTATGCATGGCAATTTTGTTATGCTAACGGCAGAATTGATTACAGAGCCCTTTATTAAGGAAACAATAGCTGGTAGTGGTTGTAGGGTCTGTACACATATAGTATCCAGTTTTCAGTATATTAACAATATTAAGTTTGAATCTAGGGGTGTGTTTTCATGCAGAAATAAGGGGGTTATGCATTGAGGTGGTGCCCCTGTTAAATGTTCTGTATAGGTGAAACAAAAAGAGAATTCCGTACAAGATGTATGGAACACCTAAGGGACATAAAAAAACTGTAAGTTAGAAAAAATGGTTGCAACGCATTTTAAAATGTTTCATAATAGTAATGTTGATTTCTTGGAATGTACTATTTTAGAACAAATTGATAGTATGAATATCAGTGAAGAATTGTTAAAACAGAAATTAATGTATAAAGAAACTGTTTATATTTTGAAATATGGTACAGTGATTCCAAAAGGCCTGAATAATGATTTGAATTGGAAGTGTTTGCTTTAAGAAATATTTTATGAGATAATTGATAAATTGGTAGCAATTAAGAAGGTGCTATATAAGGACGGCTATTTTGTACGTCTTTTATTACATGAAGGTGTTTTTATTGAGGCACTAGAATAAAGGATTATTTCAGTGGCTGTTTTCTTTGTTTGGAGTCCTACACATTGGTATCCTGTTGTATCCACAAAGTCTTTGCTGTAGTCTGAACTGGCTAACACAGGGAGTCCTCCCAAAGCTTCCTTAAGCTTCTGAAATGCCTGCTTACATGCTGGGGTCCACACTACCTTATCTGGCCTGTTCTTCCTTGTCAGGTCTGTGAGGGGAGCAGCTATGGTACTACAATTGGGAACAAACTTTCTGTAGTACCCTGCTGTCCCCAAGAATGCCCTCACCTGCTTTTTTGGTAACAGGTGTAGGCCATGCTGGAATAGTTTTCACTTTGGCAGGTTCTGCCCTTATCTTACCACTCCCCACTCTATGTCCTAGGTAGGAGACCTCTGCCATACACACCTGACATTTGCTCAGCTTAATGGTCAACCCTGCTCTCTCTAGTCTGCCTAGCACCTCCCTGACATGCTGAAGGTGCTCTTGCCAGGAATGGCTGTAGATAGCAATATCATCCATGTAAGCAAGGGCAAACCCTCCTGCTCCTGCTAAGGTATGATCTAGCAGCCTCTGGAAAGTCGCTGGGGCATTCGTCATCCCAAAGGGCATCTTTGTGAACTCATACAAGCCAAAAGGAGTCACAAAGGCTGACTTCTCTCTAGCACTGGGAGTCAAGGGCACCTGCCAGTAACCCTTGGTAAGATCAATGGTTGTAAGATACTTAGCCCCACCCAACTGCTCTAGGACCTCATCTGTCCTAGGCATAGGGTAAGCATCTGACTCTGTGTGACTATTTAATTTCCTGTAATCCACATAGAACATGTTGCTGCCATCCTTCTTTGGCACCAACACCACTGGTGAGGCCCAGGGACTGTTTCACTCTTAAATCACCCTTAGTTCTAACATCTCCTGTACCTCTTCCTTCCGAGTCTGTTTGACTCTCTCAAGCAGCCTATAAGGGGCCTGCCTGATAGGCCTTTGGGGTCCTGTATCCACCTAGTGCTGCACCAGTTGGGTGCTCTCTGGTTTCCTGGTGAACATGCCCCCAAACTCCTGCAACACTGCTCGGATTTCTCAAACCTGGGTAGGGGATAGCTGCTGGGACATTGCTACCCCCGCACCGAGGTGTCAGCGCGAGCCTCACTGAGGAGATCAGTTCCCAGATCTCCCTCAGACTTCTCCTGCAGTCCACTGCAAATGCTCAGCGCCAGGGCCTCCCTATCATGGTATGGTTTCATCATGTTAACATGGTACAATTTGTGCCCCTGCCGTCTGCCTAGCACTTCCACCATGTAGTTAACATCACTTACCTTTCTTACCACCTTGTAGGGTCCCTCCCAAGCTGCTTGCAACTTGTTGTGTCTGACAGGAATGAGAACCATCACCTGCTGCCCTACAGTATACTCTCTAGCTCGAGCATTCCTGTCATACCACACCTTTTTCTGTTGTTGGGCTTCTGCCAGGTTCTCTTGGGCCAGGCTCATGAGTTCCCTGAGCCTTGTCCTGAGGTTCAGGACATATGCCACAACAGACTCCTTGTGAGACTCACACTCACCTTCTCACTCATCTCAAATTAAATCTAGAGGTTCCCTCACCCTATGCCCATTCAGCAACTCAAAGGGTGAAAAACCTATGGATTCTTGGGGAACCTCTCTGTAAGCAAACAACAGATGGGGCAAATATTTGTCCCACTCCCTCTTAAACTGATCTGCAAATGCCCGTAGCATGGACTTGATTGTAGAGTTTAACCTCTCATTAAGACCATTAGTCTGGGGATGGTAGGGAGTGGTCTTCATGTGCCTCACCCCACAGGACTTCCACAGACAAGCCAGCAGGTCTGACATAAAATTGGCACCTCTGTCAGACAGTATTTCCTTTGGGAAACCTACCATGCTGAAAATCTCTAGCAAAGCATTTGTCACCTTCTCTGCCTCAATGGAGGACAAAGACACTGCCTCAGGGTATTGTGTAGCATAATCTACAATCACTAGGATATACTTTTTCACTGTGGAACTTGGGGTACTCAGCGGACCCACAATATCCATAGCTACCCTCTGAAATGGCTCCTCAATCACAGGCAAAGGCATCAAAGGAGCTCTCACCTTGTCTCCTGCCTTGCCTACCTTTTGGCCCGGCTCACAGGTCCTGCAGTACCCTCTTAAATTTCTGGAAATTCCAGGCCAATAAAAGTTTTGCATAATATGCCTCTTTGTACATTTTATGCCCATATGACCTGGAAAGGGACTATCATGGGCTATGGCTAGAAGTGCCAAACGGTAAGCTCTAGGTACTACCAACTGCTGTACTCTCTCACCTTCTAGCCTGCCCTCAGGGGTCCACTCTCTGTATAGTAACCCTTTGTCCCAGTATACAGAGAGGCAGGTGCCTCCCTAGCTACCTGCCTCAGACCTTGCAGTGTAGGGTCTGAGAGCTGAGCCTGTCTCAAGTCTCTCCTTGTAACCCTTGCCAGCTCCCCTTCCACAGGAAGTCTGGCATCCTCTGATAGCGGTGCCTCTCTGTCAGCCTGGGTACTACTGCTCACCTCTACCTTTGCAGTTACCCTGTCCAAGGGAATATCAGTACCCACAAGCAGCTGTGGCTCACATTCATTCTCACTGCTACAGCATAGTTCACTCCATGAAGTAACCACCTCAGCAGTCCTGGCTGCAAGTATGCAGTCTGTCTGGGTCTCCCCCAGGCTACCAGACCCACATGCTTGTCTCCTAGCCTCACTGCATGTAACTGCATAAGTACATAGTACTGCCTCATCCAAATCCTTCCCTCTCAGGACATCTGCAGGATGGTAGTTCCATACCCCTGTTGTCTCAAGACAACCCACTGTTGGCATTTTGTCTTTCCCACTTACTAGCTCCCTCACCTTTGGTTCCCCACCTTGCCTCCATGGACATATGTATGCCACATGACCCCACTGGTTGCATTCAAAACATTTAACCCTAGCTCCTGGATGTGTACCTGGACTAGTGCCTTCCCCTGCTACTAGCAGATTATGTTGGGGCAGCTGCCCACCATGGGTTCCTTTAGACCCATGAGCAGTACTGGGGGTCCCTTTCCTGTGCAGGGCTGCACTGCTTGCTAGGTATAGGTCTTCCTTCTTCCCCAACTCCTCTGAAGTAGCACACTGTCTATCAGCTAACCAGATCCTCATGTCCTCAGGCAAAGTGCTAAGGGCTTGTTCCCTTACCAAAAGGTTTGCCAGCCCTTCAAAAGTGGTGACCTGACATCCACTCACCCAGTTATGAAAATAAGTGCTCAGTTCAGCAACATATTCACATACATTTTCATCTGCCTTGCGTCTATACTCACGAAACTTTTTCCTCTACATTTCAGGTGTTAGCTTAAAACATTCTAATAAATGTCTTTTTACAGCAGTATAATCAAATCAGTCAGTGTCATGCATTTTTGCTAAAGAAGTTAGAGCTTTACCATGGAGTAAAGGCATCAGGAACCTTACCCAGAGCCCTTGGTCAACTTCATACTGTTTACATACCCACTCAAACATGTGAATGAAGCTATCAAAATTATCCCCCTCTTTAAACTGTGGAAGAAATTTACTGACCTTTTGTGCTTCTGGGATCCGGTTACTCCCTTACCCATTACCTCCATGACTAGCGAAGAGTCAGCATTTCCCTCTCATGCTTTCTCTGCTGTTCCTGTTCTTCAGCTTCTAGGCTCCTCATTTTCTCATCTGCTTCTAGTTCCATACGCCTGGCCTCCAGCTCTTGTCTCTTTAGCTCCAGCTGGATTTTTAAGTCCACTGCAGAAAGGTTGAGCTGTCCATTCTCCGAGGATATTGTATCTCCACTGTCAGTCTGAGTGTCCTCCAGGCTGCTGTTTTCTGATGCAGCTGTAACCAAGGCTGCGATCAGGTCTGCTTTAGTCAGGTTTCCATGCACCAGTCCCCTAGCCTGGCACATCTCCGCCAGCTGGCTCCTTGTCAGCTTTCCATACTCTTCTGCTGACATGCTGCCTGCTCACCCTGACTAACACTAAGCTAACAAAAGAAATAAACAATTGTGATCTGAACTCTTGAGTATACATTGCGTGGCTGTTTTAGAGTACAAAATACTTTTAGAGATCACTGTATATAAGCTACAGGAATTCACTCTACCCACACCACTACAAGCCAGTTAGTATGTGAAGTAGATCCTACCACTGCCAAACACTTGTGACGACCGTGCCCTGGCCCAGCAATCAAGGAGCCTCAATCCTCACCACCAACACCAGGGAGGTCGTTTCATAGAAGAGAAAAGGATAACTAATACACACAGTAAAGTATAATTTCCCTTAAGTGCACACAGAGATCACAGTCAGTCTGGGGCTGGTTGCTCCTTTGCTTACCAGGTCCCCAAGGCCCCAGTAAGACTCCCCACTGGTGCAGCTGTAGGGTCCAGGTCTCAGCCTAGCTGGGCAAACTAAAACCTTCAGTACCCTCTGTCCAACCAGTGCTTTGTGTCCCTGCCCAAGTAGCTGACACAACACACACACACACTTTGAGATAAGTATTTATACTACTTCACAGACACTCATGGGAAAGGCTGACACAGATTCACCAGCTGTGCCCCTTTACCCAGACTATACGGTAGCAATTTCTGCCACCACCCAACTAATAATTTCAGCTACTAAAAGGCCCTTAAAAGGGTGTCCAATTATTACTGTGCAACATTATTATCCAATGTTAGTATGACTAACAGTCAAGGCTTCCTTTAGAGTGGCCTATTACAATAACCTCTATAAATATGCAATGTACTCTAGAGCTTATCTCTACACAAATCAGCCACAGGTAGAAGGTTTTAAAAATTTTTAATAATAAATAATTAAAACACAAGACAAAACTACCACACTACAGAGATATCTAAGAGTTCAGAGATCACACAGAAACTTAAAACAATACAGTAGGACAGGTCTGATTTCAAAGAAAAATATCTAATTAATCTTTACTAGCTTTAACTATTCCTACAAGAAATCATAATGCTGAAACTTACATGTGAGCATAAGGCAGAGTTCTGGTAAGTTAGATATCCAAGATCAAAATGCTTTGTCTCTTGTGAGTACTGAGAAATATTTAAACATTACTAACAAACATGTCTGTAAGGCCCTTCCCAAATTACATCATTTTTGACGCTTTGGTTTTCCCAGTATTCATACTGCATCATCTTAACACCTGGTCTGAGTTCTCAGGCCACAAGCCGCATTATTTAGCAATCTAACACAGCCTCAGAAACTTACAACAATACATTCTAGCAGAAACCAGAGCAATAAAACGCATTCCACATCTAAATTCTGGTCATAAGCATTAGCCTTAAAACAATGGACATGAAACCTTCATCCAGCCACACTGGAACTGACTTGTAAAACATTAATAAGATCTTTTCAACTTTAAAAAGACACATTTTAAATACTTGGCTTGGTTTTCCTTACAGCAGATGGCAATGTTGTAACAATCTTCAAGTTCACATTTTACAGCGTTTTCTTACATTTAAAAACACAAGCCTGTATTTTACATTTATTTATACAGTTGATAGAATTATGTATCAAATTCTATTTGACTAGGCTGGCAACCTTCGCCCATATCTCCCTAATCATCACACACCCTTCCTACACAGCATACCCAGCTCCCCCATTACCCAGCCATGTCAGTCACTCTCTTCCTCGTTCTTAATTCCACCTTCTAACATTGTGCTCATTGCTGATCCTTATCACTGTGCCTTTCCCCACCTGTGCATATGATCATGACTGTACCCTACTCAGACTGCTTTGTTACATGGATAGGTTATTTCTGATGCATACAGCTTAGCCTGAGTGTAATATTGCATGCATCAGTTTTAGTCTTCATTGTGTCCAACCAGATCCATAGCTGTAGATGAGGCATTGCCAGTGCTTTGGCATACAGTGAGAATTTTGGGAACTGTCTGGATAGCCCATTGTATATAATAACCTCTGCGTTGCACATTACCTGACAGTTGACCAAGTGGAAACCCTTTCAGTTGGAGTACCTTTCACTCTGGCAGATCATGAAGTTGTGGAATGAAGTACTTAGTAAATTCATTAAGCGCATTCATTATCAAGTGCTGGAGATATCAGTAGAAGGATTTGTGTGGGTAATGTAGGTATGGGTTTGAGATATTGATGCCAAAGGTTTCAAATATATCAAATATTTCTGCATTAGGTGTGTGTGTGCGTGTGTGTGTGTGTGTGTGTGTGTGTGTGTGTGTGTGTGTGTGTGTGTGTGTGTGTGTGTGTGTGTGTATATGTATGTATGAGAGGAGCGTTAGGAATAGAGTAAGAACTAGGGAAGGGAATAGATTTGGTTTTGTGCATGGGTGCTTCTGTACCTGGTGAATGTACAAGTGTTTTATGTAGTGGTATTGTTATGGAAAGGGTTTTTCTAAAATAGGGTGTAGGGTTAGAATGAATTAGTAAAAATGGACAGGCCCTGCCCATCCTTACTAATCCTGCCCCATAATCCCAACCCACATCTTACCTTAGAAAAACCCTTTACATATAACACTGCCCCTATTCAGACAAAGTATGTTCAAATTTAGGTGATAGGGTTTTGGTTAACTGGTTAAAGAAGGAAACTGTTTTCCTTTTTTGATTAGTTTTATTTTGATGGTTTGGATTTTTAAGTAAGTAGATTTTTCAAAATACTGGCACCATTCACTTGCATTGTGATAATTCTGCATTTAAATAAATTAGCATATACTCTTCAGTTGATATACTGATGTCTGTTTAGACAAGGCAAGACCTTGATGGGAATATGGGTGCATAGGCTTCTCCATCTCTTGAAGCATAACATCAAGGAACTGGTGTAGTATTCTTGAGGAGGATGCCTGTGATATGCCTAGCATGTCCCTTGATGGCTGCTGAAAAGATCATGTAACAAGTGTAGTCAATCCTACACCTACCACATTGACCACATAAACTGGTATTCCATGCATTCTGCGGAGTTCCATTTTAGGATGACACATCTTGAAGCTGTCTGTCTATACGATAGTGTTTGTTTCCTTGGTGATGGTATGTTAGGAGCAGTCACTTCTGTCTGCAACTTAGGGGGCAATAACAAATACTGTTATGGCTACTGGCTGCAAGATAGGCCTCTAACATACTCCTAGCATGTAAGGTCATTCTCTGTTTTTGTTTTTTTTTAACCAAAAAATCATGGTAGTATAAGTTCACTGGCACACACAGCTCATTATCATTATTTTCATAAATTTCTGAATCATTCTGCCATGTTGTTTTCTTCATTTGCTTTCATATTTGGGTACATTGACACAATATTTCTCATTTATGTATCTTTTTATGGTCATTTTTCATAATATGTCATTTGTGCAGAATGTAGGCTTAATTCTGAGGCTGAGAATCATTATTTCCTTCTTTGGTATGTTAGAAAATTAAGAAATAATTCAAATCACTCCTTGGAACGTAACTACAATGCCACGTCCTATTCAAATCCTAAAGACATTTGCAGCAAACTTGTCAGCAAGTATGTTGCCATTTTCTCCCCTGAAATTATCATCCCCATCCGAATCATACTGGAGCTATACCCCTCCCCCACTATCTCAAAGGAGCTTAGACTTAAAGTGTTCTCTAAGACCCGAAGATACTTCCTCATTGAATCCTGACAACATTCAGCATTGGCTTACAATGTTAAGCAGACCTTTGCTGATCTCCTTCTTAAATTGTTCAGCCAAAGCCTTGCCACAAGCCATGTTCCCGATCAGTGCAGATTATGGTGGTAATGATGCCCCTTTATACAGTGGGTCCCCACCACTGACTCAGTCAACTGTAAACCTGTTGGATATAGTTTTGTCTGTAAAGTCATAGAACACATAATCACTGGCTTCATTAACCAGGACATTAAAGAATTTAATCAGGCTTGACCTACAACAAGTCAGATTTGTTACAAGCAAGTCATGTCTCCTCATTCTTGCGAAAACTTTGAAAAGGTCACGCAGGCCATGAACAATAGTCACACTGTTCACCCTGCCCTCCTGGAACTAGCAAAAAAACTTGATACCACACCACATGATGGGATTGTAAACAAGTTAATGGCCCTAAACATAGATCCCTGTGTGGTAAAATAGACTGCAAACTGACTCAAGGACAGAATGAGTGTTGTCAAGGCAAGTGATGCCTCCTCAATTAAGGAAAAGTGACCAGTTGTGTTCTCCAAGGTCAGAAATGAGCCCCCTTCTTTTTAGACATTTATTTCTTTGATCTTAACACTAACAAAGATTTCTGGCTGACTAAGCTTGCCGATGACTGCAGTTTGGGTGAAGTTGTCAAATAAGCAATTGATAAAAAAAATTCCTTCAAATGGTGCACTGAGAAAAGGCCTAGACTAAATAATAAGAAATGCAGTATCATCTCCTTCAGAAAACAAATTGCTACCACCTACTGCATTAGTTAGACCCAACTCTTCAATGAATTTGGCATTAGAGACCTGAGCAACTGGGTAGATGGCTCCCTCTAATTCATCACCACAAATCCATTGTAGTCAGAAAGTTCTTCTACATATTACAATTAATTATTAAAGGCATCATTTCCAAAACTGAGGAAGCTATTGTTTCTCTGCAGTCTGACCTGGTTAAGCCCATTATAAGATATAATGCACCCTTTGGCAAGTATCTCGCTAGCCACATCAGAAAACTCAAAAGACCACATATCTTCTAAGAAATAAATCATATGTGTGTGTAATGAGTGAATATTAAAAAAATATTGTAATAGTTTTTCTTTTTTATAATTGAATGTGTACTCATGGTACTATGTAATAAGTGATGTTAATAAAGATAATTTAAAAATATTTCTAAGAAATAAAATTGATAATACGGCTAAATACTCATTGCTAATGTAAGACATTTAATTGAAAAGTAGCAAACACTAACAAAAAACAGAGAATTACTGTTCATGAGCCATTCAAGGTCTCTTGAGTACATAAGTTAGAAATGCAGTATAGTACACATCAATAAATACAAGGCAAGGAACAAACAGTTGTGTGAATCATGTATGTTAATATACTTTTTACATCTGTGTGTTCTTCTGGAAATAAAATAAGAACACAGTCTATTTTTAAATTCTGCTTTGTTGGCCATGGTTTTAATTTAATAAGTATTTTTATTCTAGATGTAAACAACATAATTGCAGAACAAGCTATACCTTGTGGTTACTATTCTCAGGTTACCACCGGCATACCTTGGGTTTGTTCACTTATTTATGTGTATATGTTTATTTGTTAACTAGGTATGTGAGCTAGTCTGTGGACACTTTTTCAATCACGACCAAAGCCAAGAGGCAGTAATAACAAAAAGCACATAACTGTTTGGATAAAATGCATAGTCTAAACTAAAATACAAGTCAGTTGCTTTCACATATTTTGTGTAATTTGGCATAAGTTTGGACTTACACAACATTCATAGATTTTGTGTATTCAGCAATTAGATATTTACCTTATTACGAGAATAGAATGAGCTATCATTATATACAATATATGCGATTAAGTGTAAATATGAGTTAAGCTAACTTGATGGTGAGAAGCACAGTTAATTCATGGTGATAAAGCAAGCACAATTGTAAGTATTATTCAGATGTTATTTTAATTCTTTTTAAGTGTGGTATACCTTAATATGTTGTGGACATTTGATGGAATACAGTTCTAAGAAGCTGGCACAATTATATTATAAGCACACTCACCACATACTCATTTATGGGCTTGGGGGCTAACAAGGAGAGTACCTTTTGGTTCTGATGTTCTCATCAGGATCATTTTATAAGTTTGTGCCTCAAAGGAGACCAGTATGACTCCTTGATTAATTTGAACATTAGAGAGTTTAATAACAAGAAGGCTGTTCCAGAGACAGGTAGACAATTATGTTTTTCCTTTCAAAGATAGGCAATAATGCTCATTTTGGTTAGTAAGATGAAAGTCTTTAAAAAAAGAAAACCAGAAAAAAGAACAACTTTTCAGATCTTGTTTTCGGCTTTTGTAATAATGAAGTCTCATAAGACAAGTTTAGAGAGATTAAGGGGAGAGTATTTTCAGACTTGGCATCAGAACAGTAATACTGTTTTTTTTATAGCTTTGGTGGTTAGCAAATTTGAATTCTTGTACAGAAAGTTAAGCTGTTTAAGGATGTTATCAACATGTTTTTTTCTGTGTGTACTTGAATGGACAGGTTTTGCTTCAGAAGAAGGCTTTTACCTTTGTGTGGTAATGAGTTTCAAGAGATTACCATGTGGGTCTGATATTTTCAAAGAGGTCAAGTTGTACATCTTTTGAGGAGTGCCAAGGTAAGTAACAATATTTTTAAGGTATTATTACAAGTATGTTAAATCCAGTCTCAGACGTAAAGGAAGTCTTTCTGTAAGGCATTTTCTAGAGCATAGATTAATTTATGTTGAGTTAATTAAGGCTTTACCATCTGCACAGAGTATACATTTTATATATGGGAGATCACAATGCAGATTGCTTAAACAGGGAGAGAATAGTAAAGATATAAACCTATAGAACACCTTTAATAGAATATCCTATACCAGAAGGCTTTGCTTTGTACTATGGCCTAGAATGTTCCTTGAATACATTGTTAGAAAACCAGCATGTAATATTTTTTGGAAAAGCCTGAATGAGAAAGTTTTTGTAGCAAAATAATATGATCAACATTTTTGAATACTTCTCTGTATGTGTGCCTGTGTCTTAAGTGATGAAATGTGTTTGTGCCTATGTCTTAAGTGATGATAATTTAATAAAGATGTTAAAAAAAATTGGCTGCTTCCTTAAGATGAAGGAATATTTCACCATTTAGATGGCATTCTTCCATTTTAGTTATGTGATTAATAGGTAATAAACTGTCATTGTATTATATTTACAACAAAAGCTCTGTTGCTTATCAGTAAGTATATTGTATCTATTTCTAAACTCAATAATTTAGTTATATCCTACCTTCTCTAAGAGTTTTTGATGAAGCAGTGAAGAACAAGCTAGATACAACAACGAAAAGAAAAAAATAATTAACAGCAGAGGGTTAAGGTTACTTAACAGACTCATTAACACGTAACTCTAATATTCCTGATATGTTAATTCAAAAGAATTTTACCAAAATATTTCTGGATTTTTTATGGTGCCAGAATAAACCAAGAATTGCTGTAACGCATCATATTAGATCTGATTTGGGGGCAGTATTGGATTTCCAACAAAAAATCTTACTCAGTAGCTTCTATATTTAAAACAATTTCTTATTGTATTGATCCCTTGTATGAAGCCAGATGGAAATATTATATGAATGTATCCTCCTCAAACAAATTAAGAATTCTATTAAGAAATAAAAGATAACACTTTAACATGGCTCTTTAAAAGTTGTATTTATGACAGAATAAGCATCCCGGGTTCATCATACATTGATAGTCTTTTGAAAGCTTATTAAAAGCTGGTTATTCACCATTTTTCTATTGCTAACACATCATCTTTCTTAGATGGGGCCAATTCTTCTTCTTCTTCTTTCGGCTTTTTCGCAGTTAGGGGTCGCCACAGTAGATCACCTGTCCTCTCATGATTGGCAGTGGAGTTTTACAGTGTTGAATTGCCAGCCCCGCACCCAATCTTCCACAGAAAGCAAACCCACGCACGCACTCACTCACACCTAGGGCCCATTTAGAGTGTCCAGTCCTCCTACAGCATGTCTTTGGGATGTGGGAGGAAACCGGAGCACCCAGAGGAAACCTACACAACCACAGGGAGGACATGCAGACTCCTCACAGAAGGCACCCCAGCTGAGGATCGAACCAGAGAACCTCTTGCTGTGAGGCGGCAATGCTAACCGCTGCACCACCATGGCCGCCCTATGCGGCCATTATAAATAAAATATTAATTTTAAGGAACACTGAACTGCCCTGTTGGTCAGATTGTTTGAAGGGTCATAAAATGTATTCCTCAGATAAAAGTAATGGCATGTTTAGTCTGAACTAGAAGTTGGTTCAGAATATTAGGCTATACCTGCAGAAACAAATACAAAAAAATAACTATCATTCGTAAAGATATATTTTTCCTGTTTTAGATTATATGTCCCTTGTATTTTGGAGGAAATATAAATTCTACCAGAATACTAGCAAAAATAAATAACTTGATTTTATTTGCAAAAACTGAAATAAAGGAAAATTGCTGGCATTATATTAAAAAGTATCATTTAATGAAGTAGAAGACAATAATTTTTATTTTTTAAATCTGGAGGTTTAGTTTCATATTTTTTGTTCTAGATGACATTTTCTTACAGATGTATTCATATGGCATGTTATACTCCACAAAGCTTAAGTAAAGTACATAAATCCATGAATTACAAATGGTTGAGATGTTGTAATTTATTAAAACCAGACTAGGAACTTATTCTTTTATTCTTGTGAAAACTTAGGGATTTCTGATCTAAAACTGAAGATTTTATAAAATCATTGTAGACAGATAAACTTTATTTGAACAAATGATTAATCTTGTTTAATGATGCATTCAGGAACATAAATGTAGATTGTTATGGACTTTATTAGCTACTGCTAGGAAAATAATTGCAAGAAGATGGAAATGTAATAGATCAACTTTATTTCAGGAATTTATCTTATTAACCATTGAAACATGTCAGAAGAAAACAAATGAGATTATTATGACTTTTAAATTTAAACCTCAAAATTAATAATTCTGAACAAAGTTAAAGCTCGTATTAGAGAAATATAACAAAGAGTCTTAAGAAAAATGGATTTCATTTTAATTTTTATAGATAATCCCTGGGATTCAATAAACTTCATGTAGGCTTCAGACGAAGCTTACACCGAGTTTACATGTTTGTGCAATGAGCAGCATCACTTAATTAATATTCATGCCAAGGCTTACCTTTAGATGTTAGCAAGCAGGGTTTTGTAGCGGCCAGGAAACCGTGTAAAGCAACACAGATGGTGAACTTAGTGCATCAAGTGCTGTCCCCAGCCCACTCAGATGGATGTATATTGATGTACACCCTTCTACGGGAACATAGTCCATCTGGAGGGTGTGTTGAAGTATGTATCACACTGTGTCAGGCAAGTGTATGCTCTGAGTTATGCTATAGGTGATCTGTGATGTTGTCACAGCCCATTGTTTCTGTATGATGGGCCTGCATGAACGTAACACAGTGCATACTGCCTATCTTGCTCTGTCCTAGGGTTTGGATATAATCCCCCTACTCAAGTATCATTGACAAACTCTACCAGCTTCTGATTAACATTTAAATCACTAAATGGTTAACCGGTGTCCTCCGTGACATACCACATACTGTGAAAGTTGGTGAATCAACCTCTACCATTGCAGCTGTCACCAATGGTGTACCCCCGAGGATCTGTGCTGGACCCTATACTGTCTGGAATCAATGTCACCATTGGTGTACCCCCGAGGATCTGTGCTGGGCCCTATACTGTCTGGAATCTGTTTCCAACAGTCCAGGCTACAAAATACGACCTCTAACTTACCAAGTTCGATGATTCATGCATACTGGTTGCAATTATTGAATCCACCAATTATGTGATTATAGTACAAGAGGGGCTAACACACACACACACACACACACACACACACACACACACACACACACACACACACACACACACACACACACAAATAATTGGTGCCAAAGCCACATGGTCTACTAATAAATACAGAATGTCTCAGGATTTTTGCCATATGCAGAGTTGAAATTCCTGGTAAATACGCTATTGACACCACTCTCACTGTATTGAAATCAGTGATGCAAGAATTGGGAAAGCATGTAGATAGCAGTCTGAACGTCAACCAAGTGTCCCTAGTGGTATGGAAAGGCTATGTCATGTACCTCAAAAGTAAAGCCATTGTTTCCAGATCTGAGGAGGATATAACAGCTCTGTACTCAAACCTCAAATGAACACTAATATAGCATAATGCTTCCTTTTGCTTCTACCTCAACAGACACCTGCAGCAGCTGGACAGACCACAGGGGTTTCACACCAAGAAAATACAGGTCCTACAAACCATGCCATGACTTACATGGACATACTGAAATCCTGTTCCTGAAATTTGTATTGGAAAGGATAAGGTGACTTGTGCCTGGACTACAGGGCATCCCTGACCCTGCCCTGATGTGTATACTGCATATTCGCAAATCAGCAAGGTCTTTTGAGAGGAAGATGGTAAAAGCAATGGTCCAGATGCTGTTGTAAAAAGCTGTCTCTGTCAAACACACACACACACACACAGTTGACTGCAGTGAGAATAAAAACATACCTATGTAAGTACACCGACTACAGAACACAATACTTTACGCAAGTGCCACGGCACAAGTCTGACTTTTACATGGCTACAGGTCAACTTATCGTGGATGACATCAGCAGTGTATGTTGGAGAGAAGAAGTTTATAGGCCTGCATGAAGTGGCTCTGTAGGCATGTGCAAGTATCAAAATACTGTCAATTGATGGGATTGGAGCATTAACTACAGGATACATACTTCTACTCTTCTGGCTATACATAGACACACACAAACACACACACATACTTGGCTGTAGTGACAACAGAACCCCCACCTATGAACACAGACTACAGAATGCAAGCGCCAAGGCACACGTCTGATTTTTGCAAGACTGCAAGTAAACTTATAGTAAGTGACATCAGCAGGCTACGTGGGAGACCTGCATAGGCGCATAGCTTCATATGTGCATAGGAGGCTACTAGCCTAATGGCCCTACTGTGTTTAGAAGCCTAGCTGTGTAAAAACACAAGTACCCTTATTCAGCACAGTTGGATGGTCATTGTTAGAGCAATTTTGTGAGCAGCACCAACTGGCTCTTTCCATGATGGAAATGGGTACCACCCCAGAGGTGACTTTATAATCACCCAACCAGTAGTCAAGGTTGTGCTTGAACAAGGTCATTGTGGAGCACTTATTTACACGCAGTGGGATCTTGTTACAGAGGAGTGTGTCATCGGGGGATATATCTGTCTCCCCAGCATGTTCTGTTTATGTCATAGGCTAGGTTGGGAATGCTGGGCCAGGTTATCCTTGTCCCATGTGATTTGCAGATGTGTAGCATTTCCAGTAGGGCAGGGTCTGAGGCTGCTCTGTAGGGCAGGCCTAGGTCACCTGTCAGCAGCCTGCAAGATACTGAGTACACTGACAGGTCTTAAAGTCTTTCTGTGTATGTCATGTTTGGAGGCCTTGGAGTCTCCCAGGCACAACCATGTGTTTTCTCCAATTGCTTCAGATGTCTGGTGAGGTAGAGACAGAAGGGAGCTTTGTACCCAATTAGTGGTCTGATAAGGGTAGAGTACAACAGAGGAATGACTACCCTGGGCTTAGATGTGATGTCAAGATGTATGGTGTGCACAATGTAGAATGTGTGTGCTGCCCCTAAGGGCACATAATGATGAAAGTGTAGATTACTATCAACATGTGTTTCCAGGTCTCACAACACTGTGTTTGAGCTTAGAGGGGTGCTATGTATATCATAATTAGCAGGGGTACTTCATTGCTAAAGGGGACAATGAGCCATTGTATGCTTTAAGGTTTAGTCCATGAGTTTGGTACCAGTCATTTGTTTGGCAGCTCCTTCCATAATATGTTGCCATCAATGGGGGACTGTATATTAGTGTGTCCAGTTACGTCATCTGCAAACTTGGTAAACCACAGGATATCTATCATTGCCTGCACTTCAGGGAAGTAAGTTATTAACAGTTGAGGGCCCAGCACAGATCTTTGTGGCATTCTAATGGTAATTGGCTATTGGTAGAGGTGCAGTCCTCAACTTTGAGAGTGTGTATTATGTCAGTGAGCCAGTTGTCTATCTCTGTACTGTTGTAGGGCTTAATTTCCACATGGGAGATCATTACTATAAAACATGAATGGGGGGATAGTGTCAAAGGCCTTGGATAAGTCAACATAGGTGGTATATCCTGTTAAACTTCATCTAGGTCTGTTGGGTCAGTATCCAAGAAGTCCACAGGATTCAGTAAGCAAGATGTACCCTTGACAAAAAAAAATGGATAGGGTCAAGTCCGTGAAAAATGGTCCATGCTGATTCCTTTCCTAGCTTTGCAGATAAGTGTTTTTAGGCATATAGATCAGTAGTTGTAGTTCTGCATGTTACCATATTGATGTGCATTACATAGCACACAACATTTGCTGTTACACTTTGTACTGTGGTTGTACTGTGGTTGTTATATGTCTGGAGAAAGTGCTGAGACATCAAGGTGGCAGTGCTTCGGGGAGTGACAACAGATGGATGCATTGTAAATATGTGACATATTGTTAGATAAGGCCCTCAGTTTTTAATGTTTACACATGTAATTTCATGTCATACGCAGGAAATGTATGGTAAGCAGTAATACAGCATAATATAAACATTTCCATAGCACGGCGAGCAGCAGGCTTGTTCAGTGGTTAGCAAAGTGCATATACATGTGAGATATACATGTTTGTATGTAGTTGCCGCTTAACTTGATTTTGTCGCAACATGTATTAATGCATTGATACATTCCTTTCTTGGCCCAGATGGTATAGGGTTCAAGTAAATGTATATCTCATACTTTAAAATACTTTTTATTACAGAGTGATATTGCAATGACATGAATTGTTTATATGGGATGTGTTGCTGCATTTTGCCACTGCTCACCGTTGCTGCACATTGCTGCACGATGCACACCTCCTTAGAAAGATGGATCCAAAAAGTGAAGAAATCCATTGCTTTCTCTGCTACTTATGTGTGTTGTGTGTGATTTTATTTTTTGACCAGATTAAAGGTGTTAACATAGGGTAGATAGGAAAGTGGTGTAATGGGGAGCAAGCAGAGGGAAGAACAAAGTATGACAGTTAGTATTGAGTCTCTGGAATATAGCTGCTACTTGAATGACTCTGTGGCAGCACATGTTAATACAGCGATACATTCCATTTTGGGGTCAGATGGTACTGTGTTCGAATACAGCTGCATGTAATACTTTTTTACTACTTTCACATTACCTTTGGTGCGAGATGCACAGTATTGAGCAATAATGCATCAAAGAAAAGAAATTGGGAAGATAGGACAGTGGTGAAATGGGGATCAAGCAGGGGGAGGAACAAAGGGAAAGCAGGACAGCAATGTGCAGGAAGGAGATAAAGAAATGGATATTTATTGTTCTTTCCTAACAGTGTAAAGTGAATATATATCTGCCAAATATTAACTAAATTTGGACTGTCACCTCCAGAAAGAGGGGTGACCGCAGCGCAATCATATTGTATAGCCAATTGCATCGAATCAAGTGTGTCAAGAAGACACGTGTGCAAAATGGAGAGCTATGTATGGGACTTTTTTAGAGAAAAAGAGCGAGGAATGTTGGGGAAGGGATGTAGGAATGTCTGGTTGCGATAAGTTGGGTAGGAGAGGAAGTACTTGCAGACAGACAAGAGATGGGCGGTGATGGACACAAAAGGTTGGGGGACAGCATGATTGGGGTGAGGGTGGGGACATCACGAACCCATGGTTATCAAGCTCGATGACAGTGAGAATCGAGTAATTATCCATTGGACTGTCATCACTATCACTTCACTCCACCACTGGCTGCAGTGCCTGATGTCTGGGTCTCCTCCTCCTGGTATTACATAAAATGAGGGAGAGCAACTTGTCCAGCCAGTGTAGGAGTGCACCAGTAGTGCAGTACACAACCCTTTGCACCATCCTTGGCAATTCTGTGCGGGTGATAAAATCACCACCTCTGCCACTGATCCCGGAGAGTAAGTTGGTTCCCAGATGTGCTAGGCAACTGTGCTGGAGCCGGTGGAGGGGGGAAGTGAATCCTGTGGGGCAGGCCTACCCAGCTGTGCTGTGAAGCATTTAGTGATGTAGTACACAGGGATGACATGGATACATTTTGACGACACGTAATAAAAAATAAATAAAATAAAAGAATATAAGGGTTGGGGTGAGAGAGAAAAAGAGATAAGCTTAGTGCCGTCATATGTGACATACAATGCATTGATACAATTAATTGAATCTATTATCTTAACTTTTGCTTTTTAAGACTACCACTTCTTAACAGCTGCACACTATGCTACAGATTGCAGCAAGTACTCCTTGACGTGTATATATTGCACATATGCGTGTTTCAGTTATATGGATTAGTTTACAACAGGGCAAATGTGCCACTGATGTAGAGCTTTTACTTTAAATTACAAATTGAAGAATTAACAGTATTGTGTAGTTGGGAAGTGTGGTCTTTGAACCCATATCCTCTGACTAAAGTCTGATATTGTACACTTGGTTTGTGCTACAGACTAATGCATGCATACTTGTTTTACAGTTGAGATATGCACGCCAAATTTGATATTGTAATAGTGGACTCTTGGTTAGTGCTACAGACTAATGCATGCATACTTGCTTTTACAGTTGAGATATGTATGCTCAATTTGATACAACTCTATAAAATACCAAAAAAGCTATCTTTAACTTTCAATATTAGACTAATGGTAGTATTCTGCTGCATATGTACCACATGCTTTCCTCATCCTTGCCATTCTAGCCCCATGGGTTCATACATTGACCTTACAGTCCCTGGCAACTGTGGGAAAAAAAAAACAGAATAGAATACAATTATGAATACCAGTCTTGCCTATATTCATCTTTTAAGTCATACAAGTACTCTCTGTAGTTGATACTTACACAGGCGTGGGATGTCCGCAGTCCTAAATTCCCTGATCCAGTGGTCGAGGGTATCACTCTTCCTGCTCTGGAGACCGTTGTAGTGATGCCTACATTGTTCACGAGTGTGGGGGATACCAGTGCACTATTTACAGCCCGGGCCAAATTATCCCAAACTTCTGACTTATACTGGGAGCCAGAATAGTCCCCCTTCAAAAGCTTGGTACTGTGGTTCTTAACTAGGAGTCCAGTAAAAATCTTGGTCTCCTGGACACCCCATCTCTGTGCCCTAAACCTGACACCTTCCCCACAAACACCTGCCATGTCTGCCATGGATCTAGAGCAATAGAGAATAGGTTCATAGGTTCATAGGTTGATACTAGGCTATCTGCCCTAGGGCATTTATAAACCTAGCCAGAGTGTGTTTGGCTTTCGCCACCCTTTTAGATTAGTTGACTGTGCCTCTGTATAGTAGGTCACAGAAGGTAGCCCTTTTAAGGTTAGTTTACTGTACCTCTGTCAAACAGGGACACAGAAGAGATCCCAGGGGTAAACTTACGATCTCTCATCCACTCGTCAAGATTTCTCTTGAAGAGGGTCAGGCTCTGCCTAACATGGATTGGGATTTTGTTCCACAGTGAGAGGAGCCTCTGGAATATGAATCTGTCCCTCCAGCATGTCCTATTTATTTCTGTGCTGAGGTTCAAGTCCCTGGAGTGTGTAGTTCTAAGGGATTTGGATTTCCTGAGGTGAAGCATATCCATTAATTCTGGGTTGGACATGGCTTTATACGTCAGACACAGATCGCCTCTGAGTAGGTGGTATGCAACTGAGTAGAGCTGGAGTTTCTTTAGCCGAACTGCATAGGGCATCTGTTTGAGCCCCTTGATCTTCTTGGTGAGATACTTTTGGGGTCTTTCCAGTTGCTGAAGGTGTTTAAGGTACATCCCAAATGGGGCATTGTACTCAATTATGGGCCTGATAAACGATGAGTAGAGGGGCACAATGACTTCTCTTGATGTAGATGTGAACCCTTTCATGATAAGGTGGGCTATATAGGTCTTTCTAACCATTTTGGCAACGTGATTGTCAAAGGAGAGATTGCTATCTACTTGGGTACCCAAGTCCCTAATTATTTCTTCTGTACTTAATAGATTACCACCTATGTGGTAATTTGTGGGTACTTTGTTTTTCCTAAAGGGGATGACTATGCACTTTTTGACATTTAGCTTTAGGCCGTGGCTGTGGCACCAGTTATCTGTCTCTGTGAGACCCTTTTGGAGGATGCTTGTGTTAGATGGAGAGTTGATTACAGCACCCAGTTTGCAGTCATCTGTGAACTTGGTCAGCCATAGTCCACCCGTGTTAGCCTGTACCTCGGAGAAATATATACCGAACAAGAGAGGTCCCAGGACTGAGCCTTGTGGGACACCACTTGTAACTGGTTTAGAGTCTGACATGGCACCTGCTATTCTGACAATGTGGGTTCTATCCCTGAGTCAGTTTGCAACCCATCTTGTGACATAGGGGTTGATATTTAAGCTGGTGAGCTTATTTATGATGCCCGAGTGGGGTATTGTGTTGAAGGCTTTTGCGAGGTCCAGGTAGGCTGTGTGGACTACCTTCCCTTCATCTATGGCTTTGGTAACTGTTTCAAAGAAGTCGACCAGGTTCAAGAGGCAAGATCTGCCCTTAATGAAGCCGAATTGGGTAGGATCCAGTGTCTGGAGGTTCCCAATGTCTTTGTTTATGAATTCCATGATGATACGCTCCATAGCTTTGCAGACCAGGCTAGTCAGGCTTATAGGGTGATAGTTTCCGGGGTCTGTTGTGGCACCACCTTTGTGGAGTGGGACCACTGTTGCTGTACGCCATTCCTTGGGAACATAACCTGTAGTAAGGCTGAGATTGAACAGTGACTTTATATGAGGGTTTAGTTCTTCTTGGAGCTCGTGTAAGACACAGCCCGGGACACCGTCTGGTCCCATTATTGCTGTGTTTTTTGCTTTGGAGAGGGCAGCTTTCACCTGTGCATCTGTGATCTCAGGAAGGCTACACTGTGTTGGGATAGACATTTGCTCTTTTGGGGGGGAAGGGGGGAGAAGTTTGCACTGATCCTTTCTGCCAGGATGTTGGCAATGTCTGTGGGTTCAGTGTATTTTTTGTCATTTTGCACTAACAGAGCATATCTGGGAGTTGCCTCTCAGGTTTCTGACATAACTAAAGAAGGCCTTGTGATTGTCTTTAGTGTCTTGTGCAATTTTTCTTTCGAAGTTGGCCTTAGATGATTTTATGAGGGATCGTAGTTTCTTGCTGGTACTGATCAGTGACGCCTTCCGTTTTTGGGATTTTGCTCTGTCATGTAGTAGCTTTCTCCTTCTGTTGTATAGCTTATTTATGGCCGGGGTCCACCAGACAGGTCTCCTGCCTTTGGAGGAGTGAGTCTTTGTTTTATTTGGGATAGCATGTTCCATGCATTCCTGTAGGTGTCCATAGAATGCTTTTGTAAAGGATTCTGCATTTTGGGCTGTATTTTCCACTGGTCCGGGGGCTTTGAAGGATTCCACCTCAGTTTTGAGAAGTGTGAAGTTTGCTTTTGAGAAGTTCTTCACCATGGTTTCCTTGGCTAGGGGTGGGGGCGGAATATGGATGTCCAGTGAGATTTGTTTATGGTCTGAACTTACCAATGAGGGGTATACCTCTGCTGTGGAACATAGAGACCCCATGTTGGTGATGACCAGATCCAATATGTTTTCCCCTCTTGTGAGAGTGGTGACCAGTTGTTCCATAGCATTTGAGTTTATAAATTCTAGGAACCGTTAGGCGAGGGTGTTTGGGCTTGAGTAGTTTTCCCAATCGATGTTTGGGTAGTTGAAGTCACCCAATATAACAGTGTTTGGAGAGACCTTCATATTCTCCAATGTTCTCAGGAAAGCTGAGTGAGGTTTCTGTGTTTGGGAGGGTGGTCTACAAACTTAAAGGCAGTTTTGCCCACTGTTAGTTGCACATGGATGGACTCCGATGCTTCGTGCAGTGCCACTAACCTGGAGGTGGGGATATCTTTGATAAAAATGGATACTCCCCCTCCTTTTGTGGTTCGGTCCGAGTTTTGGGGCCGGAAAGCATGATATGAAGTATAGCCTGTTAGTGCTGGGATGCTTTCCTGCCACTTACAGTCATCACATTTACTGGGAGTGTGAACACTGTTGGAAAGTGTTGCGCTTCACTTTGCGTGATGGTAAGTGGAGCGCAGCAGTAGCAAGCAAAACAAATTTAAGTTTATTGGATGCACAGGCAGTTGTGTAAGTGTGTTAGACAAATGTGAAGGCCATGGCAGTCCAGATAGCAGAAATATACATACAGGAATACAGTACACAGTATACCCACAGTCATACGTTTGAGAATAAATGTGATAATACAAAGATAAATGATTAGAAAAGTGATACAATTCTAGTGCCTCAGCCGTCATACATACAGTTAATATCAGCTACACCATGTCAGGTGTTATAAGTGAGAGTGACTATAATGGGAAGTGGAAGAGCAGTATAAGTGTATGGAATATGCTGTTTTCAAACCCAGGACCATGTTTATGGCAGTCCTACACTTACACCTGTTGCTGCAAGGAGTTTGAGAAACAATGGTGTATGTTGAAGTTCATTGGTATAAACTACAATGTCACAACAGTAAAACAAAGGTTGCACACCTTGTACTAGAACCCAGGACCTTATGTACTCCAGCCCTACACTTACACTTGCCACAGGAATAGTTGCATGACATTCCCTGTTTTACTAATCATTCTTAAGGTCTTACTGTTTGCCACCTCGCAGCATTGCTTAGTGGGTTTGTGCAATGCCTAATAGTATTACTTGAGAGCATCCGGTTTTTGTCCGGGTCCTGTCTGGCCAGTTGTCCAGTTTGTGCTAATCTTGCAAACAGTGCCCCCCCCCCCCCCAAAAAAAAAAAAAGAAAAAAAGAGAAAAAAAAACCAAGGGAGAGCTACTTGAAATGAGGAAAAGCAATCTATGGCATACACACTAGAAAATGTTAGTACACATGAGATATTTCTACATAGGTCTGGATTAGAACTCTTCCCTCCAGTGCACCTTCAGAACACAGGATGGGTGCCTTATCTCTCTTTGCCACACAAACAGCTTTGCAGCAAGGAACTTAACTCAAAATGCACACAACCAACTGCAACAGCATTTACAGTTATATCTAACCATACAAATATTATTTGTACATTTACTAGTTTTGGATGTAGTGCACCTAGTGAGCACATAACCTGTCATGATTATTGTTAGATTAGGGACTTCCATTTTTAAAGTAGTTATTAGACATTAGACAGGCTAAAGGGTAAAATAGGCCTAGAAATGGTGTTTCATTTATGCATAAAAGACAGTTAAGCAGAGAGAAAGAATAACTTGGCTGGTCAAGCTTGAGAGACAGTTTATTGAAAAGGAAAGATAAGGATAAAGTGTGTAGAAAATAAAGAATGTTCTTTTCTCAAGTAAAAGATACAATCTTGCCAAGCAGAAATAGAGTCCCAACAGAGAAGCAACGTTCCTGTAATCAAACTAAATAATGTCAGCAAAACAGTCATATGCAGGAACGTGTCAGCTTGCTAAAAAATTCAAATTCACATCAGCGAGAGTCAAAAGATACCAGCAGAACCAAGTGATATATCCAACCAGTCAAAATCTTCGTAAACCAGAACGTCCTTTATTAACTCCAGTTAGCGCTTTCACCCAAAAGGGCTTCCTCAGACTGTACAAACTACTCTAAAAACACAGCCCATATATAATGCGTATAATTAATCAATCAAACAATTAATGAAACTCATCATAGGGTGTTCCACTAATATAATACCTATTGCTTTCTTAAATGTATATTATACATAGTGCATAAAAAATATGCAGTATTAGATAAAGTGCAATAAAACATACATATAAAATATATATTAAACTGAAAATGATAAAAGTTTATATCAATTCATTCATTCAAATGAATTTTGATGTTATATGCATTACGATATAATTCATTGTTATCCCACAAGATGGTGCCAAACTGCTATTTTGCTGTATCATGTCATCGCATTTAAACGCTTCTTGAAATAACATCAGCAGATCTGTCCAAAATGTAAAAATTCCTGCTCACAAAACACTCAAATTCATATCAATAAACAATGAAAAATAAAACAAATAAAATCCAACTAATGTACGCATCTAACACACTAATTACCTAAACGTTTTCATTTACAAAAATATCATTAGAACACATTACTAAAAATTAATAGGGATCTTGAAGCTCAATACTTCAGGGTTTTACCTATTCTCCTTTTTCTTAAAAACGGATACAGGCTGACTTTATCATTGAGACCAGGGGGATGGTCAGCCTTACATCTAATGATCCACCTAGTCTCTAACTCTAAAGTATGAGTTTCTAAATCACCTCCCCTTGGGGTATTATTAACAGTCTGTAAAACAAAAAAACTAAATTTGTGTGTGTTGCCCCTAGCCTTAAAATGTTTAGCCAGGGCATTACGTTCATCTCCTATTCTCATACAATAATCGTGCTCCCTTATCCTTTCTCTAAGCTGCCTGTTCGTTTTACCAGTGTAAAACGCTGTGCAGGAGCAACACTGGGCTAGATAAATCACATTTTCTGTTCTGCATGTAGTGCCTGTGAAAAAATTAAAAATCTACCTGAGACCGGTAATTCAAAAGTTGTACTAGTGTTGATGAAATCACACTGATTACAACTATAACAAGGGACCGTATTAGTAAGGTGTGTTAAACATTCATTTCGGGATTTGTGACATAAAATTCTTTTTAGATTCATTTTATTTTTATAACTGAACCTAGGTCTCTCACCAACCAAAGAACTGATACCATCATCTATACCTAATACATGCCAATGTTTACCTATGATGGTCTTAATGTTAAATACATCTCTGGTATAAAACAAAGGTAAACTAATCAGAGCACCCCTGTGTTCTGTTTCCTTACCATTAAAATTCTCTTGTGTATCTATATTAATCCTACTAGAAAAATACGGTCGTGCCCTCGTATCTCTCATGCTATAGACATCTTCAATAGTCCTATCACTTTCTCCTTCATTATAATGTCTGTCCAATAATCTGGACCTGACTCCTACTATTTCTTCACTAAAGCCACTCTCTGGTGGATTGAGCCTGGAGGCCCTCATAATCTGGCCTTTTATGACATTTTCAAAGATGTGCTTCGGGTGCATACTACCCCTGTGTAGCAGGGTGTTTCTGAAGCACGCCTTCCTATGTACTGATGTATTGACAATGCCATTTGTTAATGTAATAATATTCACATCTAGGAAAGAAATAAATTCTCTAGAATAACTCATAGTAAAACACAGGAAATCAGTTAATTTATTAATATTCTTTTCGAATTCTTGTAATAGGGTCTCACTTCCCCTCCACACCAAAAAGAGGTCATCCACAAACCTCTTATAGAAAGTAACATTCTGTTGGAATAACATGGAATGGAACAAACTTTCCCTTTCCCATTCAGCCATAACAATGTTGGCGTAGCTATTGGCACAAGAAGTGCCCATAGCTACGCCATCATTCTGAATGTACATGTTGTCTTCAAATAGAAAAATATTGTTCTCTAAAATGATCTCTAAGAACAAAGCCAAAAGCTCTATCAACTGAATATTCATATCTGTATACTTCCTTAGATAATTTTGAACACTATCTATACCTATAGCATTGGGTATGACCGTAAATAAACTTTTCACATCAAGGGTGACCAAAATATACTCAGCATTATCGTCCACACCAGACAGATAATCATAGAGGTCAAGTAAAAAATGTTTACTGTCCTTTAAAATATTAGAGTTGTCTTCTACTACTGTTCTCAGATGATATTCAACAAACAGAGAGAAAGGTTCAGTCAGCCACCCCCGACCTGATACTATTGGTCGCATCGGGGGGTTCTCCAAATCTTTATGAACTTTTGGAAGGCCTTTTAAAATAGGAATTAAAGGATGATCTACCTTCAGAAATTTATAGAAGTCTTTCTTGATTAATTTACTTCTATACAAATCATCTGTAGTATCATAAACCCTAAATATTTTGACCATCACTTCATTAATATTCAGCTTCATATAGAATCCATCACTACTTAACATCAACTCCATGCTGTTCAAATAATGATCAAAATCCATGACAACAGTCGGGCCACCTTTATCAGCTGGCATTATCACAACCGTGTTGTCATTTTTTAAATCTTGTAATGCTTTTCTCTGTAAGAATGTCAGATTATTTTTATTGTTCTTTTTCTTACTTTCCTTGGAATAATATGAACGTAAATCATTTTCAACCAGCCTGGAGAAAGTATCAAGCACAGGATGTAATATTGGTATATATGTACTCACTGGTTTGAAGTGTTCTATTACTCTATCTTTGTCTATCTGTACAAAGTTAAGTTTTAATTGTATGTTCCTAACGAACATCTTAATATCTATAATAGAGTCCGTCAACTCACTAGTCCTACTGGGTATAAAGGAGAGGCCTGTACTTAATACCTGTTTCTCATGTGCATTGAGTTTCTTACGTGATAGGTTAATAACTAAAGATTCCCTTTCTTTGCCCACATCTTTTTTATGGTGGGTCCCACCTGATCTGTCTCTACCAATTTCCTTTTTTGCCTCCCCCTGCTCATGGAACGAGATCTTCCTCTGAGCCGGGGGGACTGTATTGGGAAAGGGACTTCACGTATGAAGGTGTTCATGTCTCCATCCTTCCCATTATCAATAGAAACCACCTTTTTCCTAACCACTGGTGTATTTCCATTCTTAGTATGAGCAGAGTTAACCATACTCACTACATTCGTGTCCAAACTTTTTTCACCATTCCTTCCCTTTCCATTAGTTTGCACAATAGTAGGATATAAATTCACATTATTGGTTACATCATTGACACTATTTACAGCTTCATTATTTGTTAGTAAAGTTTCAACATCATTGATAATATCATGGCTATCTACTACTAACATATTGCCATTATTGTTAATATTGTTCTCATTTACAACATTGGAACCTGTTTTCTTAAAGTGTCCATCAGTCAAAACAATTCTAGGCCAAGTAAAGACATGGCCATTTTTAAAATCGATAACATCTCTCTCTATTTTAGTTTTCTTTTGATTAATTAAACGCTTTTCATACAGTAAAACATTGTCCATAAGTCTGTCAAGTCCCATGGTTGCTTTTAAAGTATTATACTTTAAGTTAATAGATGCATGCATTTCAGTCACTTTCTCCCTTAATAATTCCTCTTCGGGTCGATGATAGTCTATTAGGAGCCTCATATAATTGAAGCTCAAATCCATATTTAATCTCTGCCACTTTAATAATAATTCAGGAAAATGGTTACCTGGTTAAAAGGCTGCAGTTACAAAGACAGCATTTCGAGGCTTGCCTAAAGAAACAGATTATACCAAGAGGGCTTTGAGTCCTCAAGATGCCAACTTCAGGTAACCATTTTCCTGAATTATTATTAAAGTGGCAGAGATTAAATATGGATTTGAGCTTCAATTATATGAGGCTCCTAATAGACTATCATCGACCCGAAGAGGAATTATTAAGGGAGAAAGTGACTGAAATGCATGCATCTATTAACTTAAAGTATAATACTTTAAAAGCAACCATGGGACTTGACAGACTTATGGACAATGTTTTACTGTATGAAAAGCATTTAATTAATCAAAAGAAAACTAAAATAGAGAGAGATGTTATCGATTTTAAAAATGGCCATGTCTTTACTTGGCCTAGAATTGTTTTGACTGATGGACACTTTAAGAAAACAGGTTCCAATGTTGTAAATGAGAACAATACTAACAATAATGGCAATATGTTAGTAGTAGATAGCCATGATATTATCAGTAATGTTGAAACTTTGCTAACAAATAATGAAGCTGTAAATAGTGTCAATGATGTAACCAATAATGTGAATTTATATCCTACTATTGTGCAAACTAATGGAAAGGGAAGGAATGGTGAAAAAAGTTTGGACACGAATGTAGTGAGTATGGTTAACTCTGCTCATACTAAGAATGGAAATACACCAGTGGTTAGGAAAAAGGTGGTTTCTATTGATAATGGGAAGGATGGAGACATGAACACCTTCATACGTGAAGTCCCTTTCCCAATACAGTCCCCCCGGCTCAGAGGAAGATCTCGTTCCATGAGCAGGGGGAGGCAAAAAAGGAAATTGGTAGAGACAGATCAGGTGGGACCCACCATAAAAAAGATGTGGGCGAAGAAAGGGAATCTTTAGTTATTAACCTATCACGTAAGAAACTCAATGCACATGAGAAACAGGTATTAAGTACAGGCCTCTCCTTTATACCCAGTAGGACTAGTGAGTTGACGGACTCTATTATAGATATTAAGATGTTCGTTAGGAACATACAATTAAAACTTAACTTTGGACAGATAGACAAAGATAGAGTAATAGAACACTTCAAACCAGTGAGTACGTATATACCAATATTACATCCTGTGCTTGATACTTTCTCCAGGCTGGTTGAAAATGATTTACATTCATATTATTCCAAGGAAAGTAAGAAAAAGAACAATAAAAATAATCTGACATTCTTACAGAGAAAAGTATTACAAGATTTAAAAAATGACAACACGGTTGTGATAATGCCAGCTGATAAAGGTGGCCCGACTGTTGTCATGGATTTTGATCATTATTTGAACAGCATGGAGTTGATGTTAAGTAGTGATGGATTCTATATGAAGCTGAATATTAATGAAGTGATGGTCAAAATATTTAGGGTTTATGATACTATAGATGATTTGTATAGAAGTAAATTAATCAAGAAAGACTTCTATAAATTTCTGAAGGTAGATCATCCTTTAATTCCTATTTTAAAAGGCCTTCCAAAAGTTCATAAAGATTTGGAGAACCCCCCGATGCGACCAATAGTATCAGGTCGGGGGTGGCTGACTGAACCTTTCTCTCTGTTTGTTGAATATCATCTGAGAACAGTAGTAGAAGACAACTCTAATATTTTAAAGGACAGTAAACATTTTTTACTTGACCTCTATGATTATCTGTCTGGTGTGGATGATAATGCTGAGTATTTTTTGGTCACCCTTGATGTGAAAAGTTTATTTACGGTCATACCCAATGCTATAGGTATAGATAGTGTTCAAATTATCTAAGGAAGTATACAGATATGGATATTCAGTTGAAAGAGCTTTTGGCTTTGTTCTTAGAGATCATTTTAGAGAACAATATTTTTCTTTTTGAAGACAACATGTACATTCAGAATGATGGTGTAGCTATGGGCACTTCTTGTGCCAATAGCTACGCCAACATTATTATGACTGAATGGGAAAGGGAAAGTTTGTTCCCTTCCATGTTATTCCAACAGAATGTTACTTTCTATAAGAGGTTTGTGGATGACCTCTTTTTGGTGTGGAGGGGAAGTGAGACCCTATTACAAGAATTCGAAAAGAATATTAATAAATTAACTGATTTCCTGTGTTTTACTATGAGTTATTCTAGAGAATTTATTTCTTTCCTAGATGTGAATATTATTAAATTAACAAATGGCATTGTCAATACATCAGTACATAGGAAGGCGTGCTTCAGGAACACCCTGCTACACAGGGGTAGTATGCACCCGAAGCACATCTTTGGCAATGTCATAAAAGGCCAGATTATGAGGGCCTCCAGGCTCAATCCATCAGAGAGTGGCTTTAGTGAAGAAATAGTAGGACTCGGGTCCAGATTATTGGACAGACATTATAATGAAGGAGAAATTGATAGGACTATTGAAGATGTCTATAGCATGAGAGATACGAGGGCACGACCGTATTTTTCTAGTAGGATTAATATAGATACACAAGAGAATTTTAATGGTAAGGAAACAGAACACAGGGGTGCTCTGATTAGTTTACCTTTGTTTTATACCAGAGATGTATTTAACATTAAGACCATCATAGGTAAACATTGGCATGTATTAGGTATAGATGATGGTATCAGTTCTTTGGTTGGTGAGAGACCTAGGTTCAGTTATAAAAATAAAATGAATCTAAAAAGAATTTTATGTCACAAATCCCGAAATGAATGTTTAACACACCTTACTAATACGGTCCCTTGTTATAGTTGTAATCAGTGTGATTTCATCAACACTAGTACAACTTTTGAATTACCGGTCTCAGGTAGAATTTTTAATTTTTTCACAGGCACTACATGCAGAACAGAAAATGTGATTTATCTAGCCCAGTGTTGCTCCTGCACAGTGTTTTACATTGGTAAAACAAACAGGCAGCTTAGAGAAAGGATAAGGGAGCACGATTATTGTATGAGAATAGGAGATGAACGTAATGCCCTGGCTAAACATTTTAAGGCTAGGGGCAACACACACAAATTCAGTTTTTTTGTTTTACAGACTGTTAATAATACCCCAAGGGGAGGTGATTTAGAAACTCATACTTTAGAATTAGAGACTAGGTGGATCATTAGATGTAAGGCTGACCATCCCCCTGGTCTCAATGATAAAGTCAGCCTGTATCCGTTTTTAAGAAAAAGGAGACTAGGTAGAACCCTGAAGTATTGAGCTTCAATGTCCCTATTAATTTTTAGTAATGTGTTCTAATGATATTTTTGTAAATGAAAACTTTTAGGTAATTAGTGTGTTAGATGTGTACATTAGTTGGATTTTATTTGTTTTATTTGTCATTGTTTATTGATATGAATTTGAGTGTTTTGTGAGCAGGAATTTTTACATTTTGGACAGATCTGCTGATGTTATTTCAAGAAGCGTTTAAATGCGATGACATGATATAGCAAAATAGCAGTTTGGCACCATCTTGTGGGATAACAATGAATTATATCGTAATGCATATAACATCAAAATTCATTTGAATGAATGAATTGATTTAAACTTTTATCATTTTCAGTTTAATATATATTTTATATGTATGTTTTATTGCACTTTATCTAATACTGCATATTTTTTATGCACTATGTATAATATACATTTAAGAAAGCAATAGGTATTATATTAGCGGAACACCCTGTGATGAGTTTCATTAATTGTTTGATTGATTAATTATACGCATTATATATGGGCTGTGTTTTTAGAGTAGTTTGTACAGTCTGAAGAAGCCCTTCTGGGTGAAAGCGCTAACTGGAGTTAATAAAGGACGTTCTGGTTTACGAAGATTTTGACTGGTTGGATATATCACTTGGTTCTGCTGGTATCTTTTGATTCTCGCTGATGTGAATTTGAATTTTTTAGCAAGCTGACACGTTCCTGCATACAATCTTGCCAGCTACAGAATGTTCCTTAACGGAATGTTAAATAAAACACATATACAAGACAAAGCCTGAGACCAAGGTTAGGGAGAGTAAATAAAGAAAATTACTGGACTGAAGCAATATAATATGTGGTGTTCAGGATAGCAAGTCAGTCAAGTCTGATGCAAGACTTGTTCAGATGAAGTTATTATATTTGTGCTTTTAGTTATACTATATGCGTATTTCCAGTTATGCTGATTTAAATATGCTGCTATGACATTTGTACTTGCTGCTATTACTGAATGTTACTCACTACAATAAAATATTTTGAAGAAATCGAAAATTCTGATTTTTTACAATGGCACCTGAACAGGCCTGCTGTCTGGGAGATATATATAATTCTTGCCACCCAGCAGCTACTCTGGGCAAGAGTTAGAGACAGTTGTGTGTAACCCTTTCAGATCCAGTTTCCAGTACAGCATATATTTTTGTAAGTTCACTGTGACTGTTCTTCCAAGTCACTACAGCAGAAGTACTACAGACATTTCAACAGCACTCCGGAGGTTTTCCATGTGAGAATCCCCAGTAAAGGTAATCAGCTGTGCTACAGACCACCCTTTCAGTGAAGGTATTGTTCATTTTCAGACTTGGTCACACTGGTGTTTTTCCAGACAGGGGCAGTATATCTATACCTCTACAGAAGACTGCTTCAGCAACTCCCAGCTCTCAACTCTTCAGACTACAGCCACTACAGATGGCATTCCAATCTCCTTACACTGTTCTACAGACTACGAAATAGCAGTGTTATCATTCCAGTGCAGCACTCCATGTTTCGTTCAACTACGTGTGTTTTACAGAGCAAGTATCACCAAAACTTCAACAGAAACAGCTGCAGTAAGTAACCCTTTCAAGTTCAGTTTTACTACAGCAGCCAGCTTGACTTTAAGGTTTCATTGACAGTTTATGGTAACAGCAAATGTTTCATAACAAACTTTTCAGCAGCATACTAGTGTTTCTCCATAAATAAAGACTGTGAACTCTATATAAAATAAGCCAGAAAAGATGGCATTACAATTTCTCATTACAAAAAAAGACTTTTCAGTAAGACAGCACTACTTCATGCAGAAAACAGACACAGCAGATGACCTCTACATATTGTAAACACAGCTGTTAACCAAAGTGCACAGCACCATTGTTTACTTCAGAAAACGCCTCAGACAATTTCAGCAGACCAGTATTAAATGAAAGCAGTGTTCCTTCAGAACATAAGACATTGTCCAGTTAACGACTATCTCCACAAACTTTCAAGTTTTCAGTGTGACATCACACAGCCAAAAAGCAAGTACTGCAGACATTTCAACAGCACTCCGGAGGTTTTCCAAGCTACAGACAACGACATACATTCTTCCAGAATCATAAAGCTATGTAAGACTTTATATGTGCTTTTTAATTAACCACTCAAAAAAGTCATTTTCATAAACATGTCAAGTAACACTGCTACAGTTAAAACATCAGTAAATCTTTGGTTTAATTTTAAATATTTGATAAAGCAGTCTAAAAATGTTCTCTTAAAGTTAAAGGTTATTAGTTCAAATATGTCTAAATGCAAAAGGTTTAAAATCAAAGAAGCAGGTAGCAGTATGGTTTCAGACACAAATTCAGCATATACAATTCAGCATACACAGTTAAGTTGTAGTAATACCAATGTTCAGAATATGATAAATTCTTGTTTACATGTCATTCAAAATACAGAAGTATGTTGCAGTGTTAAACATACAAATGTTAACACAGTCAACATATATAACATGCAGGTAATGTCTCAAGTTCACATTACTTTATCTAGTTTCTTATTTTCAGAATCAAGTCCAGTGTTTGCAATGAAGGGAAATAGGAGAAATCGGAGTGCAAATTTTAGTAAAGTAAATTCCAGTATAACTAAAAAACAGACTTCAGTGCTAAGTAAAGTTGCTACCGTTTCTAAGCGAAATAAAGAAAAAAATGCATTCCATAGCTATCTGTAATGGTTGCAGCCCTCTAGCACCAGATCAGAGCATTAATCTATCATGGTTTAAGGTTAAAAGAAATGACAATATTTCATTGTTTACAGACGAATCAACTTCAGTTACACATAGATCTTTATTAGTGGACACAAATGCAGTTTTGTCAGGATTTAAAGGGTCAAAGATTACAGCAGCTAACAGTTCAGTACTAGATATGGACATGTCATTAGAGTTATATGCCGTTTTCGACTTCAGTGGCAAGATTTGTGCAAATGTACAGATTTTAATTAATTGGTTATGACAGAAACATGCAGATTTATGGGTTAAAGATAACATAGATTCCAGTGCAGCTGACACAGCTGAAGTGCTCAGAAAGACATATTGGGTATGGCTAGTTAAAAAAAAGAATAACTGTATACCTCTATGTCTTGTAAGGTATATCAGAACTAACAGTCAAATTAATTCACAGAATAAAGGGTTTACAGTTACAGATTTGACAAATGATTTTATTGTGTTATTGTTTTGTTTAGCAGTCATTAGTTAAGAGCTTTGTATTAAAGTGTTGCAATGCATAAACAATAAGCAATAATATAGACAGAGACAACATAATGTTTGCTAGTTTACATAATGTAAAATTTAAACTCAATACTACATTGTCAATGTGACAATACAGTTAAGAATTCAGATCCTATGTATAAAAGAGTAACATTATGTAATCAGTTTAAGACATATGTTTCTTATGGAAATGGCAGTTTGCCAAGCACATGAGATCAGATTACAGCCAGCTTAGCAAGTTAAATTAAAGACAGTACTATGTGCCATAAGGCTGTATGGCAAAAATCAATTGAATGCATTTACAGTTTTACTATTTATCCAATAAAATTGTAGACAGTAATAATAAATTCTTACAGCATTCACTACTATTAAAAAGTTAAATGATGTCAGCCAAAGAAACGGTTATGGTAAGACAGTGGGTGGAGTTTCACTCACAGAACAGTGTGTTAAAGTCTAAGGGTCACAAGAAAAAAATCTAAAATGTTCAACAGTTATATAGGTGCAGAAATGCACAGTGGTACATTGCTATTTTAGTTCATTTGAGGTTATCAGTTTGCTTACAAACTTGCAAGAGTTTATTAGCAGCAAATGTTTATTTCCTGCAAAACAATGTAAATAAAGTCAGCACAATAAGCAGTGCTATCATTTTATAATTGTTAAAGCTGCAAATGTATATTTCATGCAGAAACATGTAAATAAGGCCAGGGCAATAAGCAATACTATCAGTTTATAATTGTTAAAAGTGCAAATGTTATTTTAAGGACCTGATACTAAATACAATCAGAACTATAGTCACCCAGCCTTGCACAAGAAATAAATAAAAAAAAGAGTTTTAAAGGCCTAACTATAAAAAGGACCCTTCAGTATTAAAGCGAGCCTTCCTTTACCTCATCAGTGACTGGGGCAATGTGGAGTAAAATTTGGCAAGAGCTGTGGTGCAAAAGTTGACTATCTATGTGTTTCAGTTATTTCTTCCACATTTGTTTAAAGTTAAAATGTATGAGTTAAAGTATGTATGTTTTCAGACAATTGTACAACAGTACTAGTTTTCAGTCTATGTTCAGACAATCACAATGTTCTCATGTTTTCAGACAATTGTACAATAATATTAGTTTCATTTTATGTATGTTCAGACAATACTGACAGGAAAATAGATTTCGGTTATGTTTTCAAACAGTTATGTAACAGTACTAGTTTCAGTTTGTTTTTATCTATGTTCAAGCAATACTGACAATAACAGATTTCAGTTTGCATTCAGCTAACATTATCAAAACGTTCTCATGTTTTCAGACAATTGTACAACAGTGCTAGTTTTCAGTTTAGCTATGTCAGACAATACTGACATGAAAACAGATTGCAGTTAATTTTTCATCTGTGTTAATGTAACACTGTCAAAATGTTCTCATGTTTCCGACAATTTGTCAACAGTACTAGCTTTCAGTCTATGTTCAGACAATAATAGTTTGGTTTTCAGTATATAACTTGTACCGGTTTCAGTTATGCTTTTATCTGTGTTCAGTTAAAACTGGCCGAAGATATTCTTTTAGTATTCGTTTAGTTAGTTTCCAGAATATACACAACTATTTTAAATGTTCAGTATACACCAATGTAAATTTCAATCAAGATTCAGAATATGACATTCAGACTCAGTTATGTGTTCAGTATAGTACATTTCAGTCAAACCTCAGAATATAAAAATAATAGTTACTTCACATTATTCAGCCATTAGTTTAAGGGTAAAGTAACACAATTACATTATTCAGTCATTAGTTAAGGGTAAAGTGACAGAATTATTTTTATGGGCTTATTAAAATAGGTTATCTAAGTAATAGGTAGTAATAGTTATTCACTATACTCAAGGTATAACATGGTAGCCTTAATTTGTTAATTAATTTACAAATTACAGTACACTTTACAAGACACTAACAGAAAATGCAAAGGTATAGACCTGAAATACAGAAAGCATAAGTTATCTAAAGAATAGGTAGTATAGTTATTCAGTGCACTTAAGTTATAACAGGGCAGGCTTAATTTGCTAATTAGTTTAGAGATTACAGTGCACTTTACATAATTATTGTATATTAGTCAGAAAATTAAAAGGACACTAACAGACAATGCAAGAATATAGACTTGAAATTCAGAAATTATAGGTTTTAGTAAACTATCATGTTGTGTCTTTCGGCTTTTCCCGGTTAGGGGTCGCCACAGCGGAAGTCCAGTCCACTAATGATTGGCAGTTGAATTTTACGTACCGAGTTGCCAGCCCTGACGCACAGCCTTCAACGAAGGTACGCCTATTCATGTATGTCTCCATGCAGAAGACGCTCTAGCTGAGAATCAAACCAGACAGCGTCTTACTGTAAGGCGACAACGCTACCGCAGCACCACCACATAGCTCATAAATATTAATAAACGTTAAAAAAGGTAAGTAGCATTATAGAGCAAATTTAAATAAAAATTTATAGATACAAGTTAGCATAGAATATGGTAATTATGCTTCAAGACTACTTATAAAGTTATCTTTTTAGTGCATATTTCAGTTAGTCATCAGAAAGTAGCCATCATGCTTGATAGGCTATACAATAACAGGCAACAGTACAATGTTTAAAGAGTTAAATCTGTAAACAGAAAAAGGTTTCATTTGCTGTAAGAGAGTGACATCATAGTACACTAAGGCACCGGTTCATAAGGTGAAAGGTAAAAAACACAGGTAGTAAACATTGTAACTTTACCATTACAGCATACAGAGTTATGAAAGAAAAATAGGCAGGGTTAACAACTCATACTCTGTCTAACTTAAGTAAAGACATGTTTATCAGCTTTTAAAAGCTACAGAATTAAAAGACACTCATTTTCAGAATAATGTACAGGTTTTGAATATATCACTCATACATCAAAACTTAGACTTAAAGACTCTAAGAACTATAAATCTAGGTAATATGAAAATCAAATCATAAAGTTAAGATACTTCAATCCAAACAGGCCATAAATGCTCAAGTAACACCTAGTGGTCAAAATTAAAATTACAGGTTTACCAAATTAAAAAATATATATATTTTCAGATTTTGAGTCAGGTAGCATAAATCTGTGTGCAGTAGTTAGCAGTACAGGTGTAAGGTAACTACAGAAGTAGGTCTGTGTAGACTTTCATCAGGGACCTCAGGGGCAACTGATAGATTAGGGACTTCCATTTTAAAGTAGTTATTAGACATTAGACAGGCGAAAGGGTAAAATAGGCCTAGAAATTGTGTTTCATTTATGCACAAAAGACTGCTAAGCAGAAAGAAAGAATAACCTTGCTGGACAGTCATGAGAGACAGGTTATTAGAAAGGAAAGATAAGCATAAAGTGTGTAGAAAATATAGAAATACAGAATGTTCTTTTCTCAAGGGAAAGATACAATCTTGCCAGCTACAGAATGTTAAATAAAGCACATACAAGACAAAGCCTGAGACCAAGGTTGGGGGAATAAATATGGAAAATTACTGGACTGAAGCAATATATGTGGTGTTCAGAATAGCAAGTCAGTCAAGTCTGATGCAAGACTTGTTCAGATGAAGTTATTATATTTATGCTTTTAGTTATGCTATATGCATATTTCTAGTTATGCTGATTTAAATATGCTGCTATGACGTTTATACTTGCTGCTATTATTTAATGTTACTCACTACAATAAAATAATTTGAAGAAATTGAAAATTCTGATTTTTTTACAATAATTGCTTGCAAATATACAGCTCTGTCTTACATTTCTATGTTTGTTGGCCATTCTTCATTTATCTGAGCAGCAATCTGAGACATGCAGTGTGTAAGCCATTCTATATAATTGGTATTAAATGTGTGAGGATATTAAGTAGAAATAATATCATACGCAGTTGGCAAAAATGAAAGGCAGTTTGGATGTGAAGGAACACATCCTGTGACTTGTGTGCTGCTTATTTACATTTCAACAGTGCTGTTGTCTTTTCCTTCTCCCAACAACTAATTAGTCACAGTTGCTATCCATTAAGACCAAACACTGAGGGAATGACTGCACTATGTTTACATCCCTACACAGATCCAGTTTTTTGGGATTCAGCAATTTTAATGAGTTCACACCTCATTTGCATATTTACCATGCTGACAGCAATGAATCTACACCATATAGAAAGACAACCATGTAGCTAGGCAAACTGATGGTGGGAATAGTTGTATATGTTTAGAAGACTGCAAAAACCTTTTTTTTCAGAATATATTTGTATAGAGGAGTAATGAACTTCAGAAGATATGTTTCTATTTTATCACCTTCATACTGCAAATGCTGGAATGTATTTTAAAAAATTCTGAGGTAAAGGCCTTTACAGTTTTATTTGTATGCATTAGTTAGAAGTGTATTGATGGCATGGGCATGTTTGTCAAGCCATATCAGAGGTATACATGATTGCCAATACATGAAAATGGAATGCTGTGTGATAAATATGTACAGATGTTTCAGGGACAGGTCCTTTGATAGCACCTTTAACATTTCAAAGATGGATTGTTAGCAAAATGTTTAATTTGTCTGTTGTTTTGGATAGGTGAGCAAAGCTGAGTTACTGTTATGGTGCAAACAAGGATGGACTGTTCTTTTGGGGGGCAAAAGTGAGTTACTGTTATAGCACAAACAAGGATACATTACTCTTGTTACTCTCCTTGTTTTTCATCTTGCCTCTTGTTATTATTTCACATCTCTACACTGTTATATGTTTCACCAGTGGATAATACTGACCGGCTACCATTTCTTTTTATCTGGAAACAGTTATTTTGTAATAATGTGATACATAAGTGTATTACCTTTCTGTTGTCTTTTAAGACACCTATGAGTATGCCACCCAGGTGTGTCAATCCATGGAGACCTCCCTTCACAGATCCAGAGAACCAAGTGATTGTAGATGGCTTTAGGCAACATGGTGCTTTTCTGCTGGAAAAGGGATGGGGAGATATCTGCCACCATATTCACATCCTTCTTGCCATAATAGATGATGTCACTGCCTTGGGTGGCCACAGGAGGACATGCGAGCAGGTGCACCACAGGGCCACTGACATGATCACATCTGCGTGGAGGAGAGCAGCTGCAGAGGGCCATGACCAGATAGTTACAGGAGAAGGGCCTACTATGGAACCCCCACTAACCCTCAATGAAGAGTTCCTGCACAATATCAGAGATCCAGACAGCTCCCAGGAGAGTGCAGTATGGCATGTCCTGGATGTTAAGCAATGGTTTCTGAGACAGCAAAAAGATCCCAGAAGAAGCTTCAGGTAGGCTTTGCTATCTGAACAGCTGCATATAAAACAACTGAAATCAATAAGTTAATTCTGTGTCGCATGTATTTTTAGGGGGGGGGTTGAAGTTTGTTACAGTTATAAGCTTAGGTTAGAGTTGTCAGCCATGTTCTTGTTGAAATTATAGTTAATGGACATGTAAAGGGGTAAATGTATTACCATCTGTGTTAGTGTTAATTGTGACGATGTCCCCTTACCTCTTGCTTAAATTCTTCCAGAAGAGTTTGGACAACAGAGGAGTAATTCATCGGCAGATGGTAAGGCAAACATTTTTATGTCAGTACTGCTGAGCAATTTAAAGAAATATTATAATGTGTGATGTTGATTTTCAGGCCTGTTGTGTGTATTGCTGTACTGTCTGTAACAGTGGCAGCACTTAGTTTGTTAGCATAAAGTGCCCTATAGTAATGCAGATATTAATTTATTCCAATGTTTTATCATAGGTGATCATGACAGTGGGAGTGTGGACCCTGTGCCAGCTGATGTCAGTTTATCAGCAGACACTGATGATGATGGTGGCCAAAGTGAGGCACAGTTGGGGGTGCAGAGGTTGAATCTGATACTGAGGTTGACAAACAGCATCCCCTGCATTTCCATCAGTCACAGCCAGTAGGCATACACCTACCCAGTCCAGTCATCCCACAGAGTGCTAGGACATTAATAAGGGAAGTGTGGCTATTGCAGCTTCAGTGCCTGCTCAGTCTAGCTGTAGCCAAAGTGTGGGCAAGGTGCCATGCAGGAGAATTGATAGGGGGTGCTCAGAGGGGCCTGCTCTCCCTCCTCCACCCTTTGCAAGTGTGTGTTCCTGTGCCACCCAACATATGTTTAAGGCAGTCATGAAGGCACAGGCACAGTCCTATAGGTGCTCTAGACAAATGTTCAGGGTTGTGGATGTGGCACAGTCTGACATGTGACTGCCTCCACCATGTTGCCGATTCACTGGAATGACACGTTGGAATGAGCAGTGTCTGTTTTGGACCAAGTGCTGCCTGTCATGGAAAGAGCAGTGTCTGTGATGGAACATCTGGTGGGAGGGGAACAACATCCTCATGGGTGTAGGTCAGCCACATCATCTGCTGTCAGTCAATGTGGCTGTGCCTGATCACACTCCCATAGTGTCAATACTTCCACTGCTCCATCAGTGAGTGTGCTGCCCACACCCAAATGTGTCAGGCTATGGGGTCATGGTCCTGGGCATCCCCATGAAGGGAGCTCGTCCAGCAGACATCAGTCACATTCAGGTAGCAGTACTTTATCTGGCCTTGGGCATGGAGGTGTCAGTGCAACTCCTGGCAGAGCCAATTCCATTGGTTGGAGATGACAGTGATGAACTGCCACCTCTACCATGCACATCCCACACCTGTGTCTGACATACCAAGAGGTAGAACCAGCACAGAGCTTGACTGTTTTCATGCGGACACTCTCATACCAATTTCACCTGGAGGACCCCTACAGATGCACACAACAGTTACTGATTTTGTCTCACTGGCAATTTGTTGGTTTATCCACATGTGTGCTTCTCTTTCTTATTCATATACATTAACTGACCTTTTGTGTCAGCCTAGGCTTCCTGCCCCCCCCCCAAACACACACACAAAACACCCTATGCAAGTGATGATAACTGTGCCATATCCCTGTTTTCTGTCTTTTGGATTCAGGGATACAAAAGCTTTATGTCTAATGCTCAGGGTGCATAGTTAACTTAGTGCTTAAGTGTATCTGCATTTCTGGTGTTGAAGTGGTAATTGTACCTTTGACTTATATTGGCCTTGGAAAGTTACACACTTGATAGCAGCAAAATTTCCAAACTTTATAGTGAATGATCTTGTGATGGTTGTGAAGTCAGAAACTGGAATGTGTATCATTACTTTCTAACTTCTCTCTTTAATCATTTTACAACACAAACATATGGTACTAAACTGAGGGCATGCAGCAATCTTCAGTACATTTGAGAGGTATGACTGGTGAATCTTTGATGCCTGAGGCCTACTACTTAGTAATGGACACATCAATCAAATAAGTCTCTGTTGTCAGATGTTGAGGTAAGTTCTGTACAGATCTCCCACCTATTACTAGCTTCCTGGACCATGTAATGAAATACAAGGAAATGCCACACAGTCATATTAGTAAACAATGCACTCCAGGTTCAGGGCTTACCTTGTAAATGCAGCAGTTGACAGTTTTAGTTCAGGGCTGACTCTGGTGCAAGCAGTACACAGCCAATACATGGGGAGGTAAAGGTTGTGTGAGTTGCCTGGCATTAAGTTTACTTTATGTATCTCAGTAAGAGGAAGGCTTTAGAGCGCGCAGGTGGTAATTGAGTGTGCTGTGCGTTGTGTGTTAGACAGTGCAAGGGCATACTGAGCATGCCTATGTCTGCCTACACCCACAACAGCTGTTGGTTCCCCCTGTGACTCCTCATCTGCCTGTGGCTGTGGTGACCTTGGCATTGGTGGTGGGATGTTTGCCCCTTTCCTTGCTGATCCTGCTTAGGATTAGGTTTTGTAGTTTGGCACATACTGTGAATATTTCTGTATATGTCCATAGATTGTACTGCAGAGCTCCCCTAGATGTATCAAGGCACCGGAACCGTGATTTTAGCAGCCAAAACACATGCTCTGTGATATTTCTTGTTTTGAGTGTGTGCCTCTTGATGGCATTCTTCCACGGGTGGGTGTGCGTTTCTGATGGTTGTCTTCAGCCACAGTTCCAGTGCATAGCCTGCATTCCCCAGTAAATGCTCCTGTGGGATAGTCCCCCTAGCAAACTTCTGGTACAGTTGGGAGTTGTGCCAGATATGTGATTCGTGGTAACTTCCAAGGTTGCCAGTATACGTGTTCAAGATGATTCCCTTGGCATTATACATGACTTGTCAGTTGACAGAGTAGTAACCTTTTGTTAATGTAGAGCCTACCCTATTTCCCGGGTGATGCCTTCATTTCTACATGTATACAATATATGGCACCCAGTACTTCAGGGTAATGTGCTACACGGTAGAACTCCTGCATATTTCTGGCCCTCTCCTCAGAACTGCGGGGAAAATATATGGGGTCACTGGTAATGTAGCATAGCATTCAGGAATTGGTGGCGGTTCCTGGATGCTGATCCTTGTGACACCCCCAGCATGTCCCCTGTTGGTCTCTGAAAGGTACCTGAAGCTAAGATTCTAAGGGCTACACATACCTTTGTCTCCACTGGAGTGGGTTACACTCAGTTGGCTGTGGCTCTGAGTTGAGGACGGCAGAGGTCTCTGAGTTCCTGTAGTGTGTGTTCCTGTCTACCCTGTAGTGGTCCAGAATTTCCACATCATGTAGGTTGTGAAAAGTTAAATGGGACCTGAAAACTCTTCTCCTTCTCAGCCTAGGCCTATTAGCAGGAGCAGCAGCAGCACTAGCTTCAGTCGTTAGCACGTAAAAATGAATTAAAGTAACAGCAACCCCTGACATTCTGTCTGTGTAGACTCCTTTCCATGTCTGTATTCCAGAGGTTTTGGAATACGCAGGAAAAACCAGCACAGCATTTACACGGATGCTTTATAGCTTGTTGAATTGCTAAACCATGTTAGATTGGTTAAATAGCATACAGTTCAGCTGCTTATGCTGTAATTAGCATGCCATGGTGTTTACCTTGATTGCGTTGTGGGGGGTGCCTCTATACAGAGCTTACTGAATCTAAACGTTTCTGCAGCCGTGTGGGCATTGCACTGTGACGTGCACACAATGAAAAACGACCATGTAGGCCTTATTGAATCCCCCTGTATATGTAGACTGAAAGTGTTTGGAAAATATAATTCTTAACATAATTTTTTTAAAATATGATTGTTATTGAAATGTTAGTGTTTACAGTATTATTGGTTTTTAATTATGTGGAAAATTTTATATAAATTGTCTTAAAAAAGAGAGCCAACTTAGCTTCAATGGAAAGTCAATGATGGGTCCAAGGAATCGACTGGATCATGAATTGAAATACATTTGTAATAAAGTTGTTTTAAAGTATAAACCCATGTAATAATTAAGAAGATGGCATTGAATGCAATCGGGTTATAATAGTAGAAAATCTATAGTCTATGGCTCTGTAAAAATTTCCATTTTTTACCAGGTTAGTAGTACTTTCCTCCAGTGTTACTGCATTGTAAAGAGTTAAGCCAGTATTTAATGATGTCCGACTATTTTGTTAAAGTCTGCAGTGCTAGTTTTAGTGGTCAGAGCAAGTAAGTGGAGTAATAATAGCTGCTGCAAAACACTACAAATATTTTTCAGAAGTATAGAATACATTTTGCATAATCTTTTGGATTTTTTTGGCATTAGGTAAAACAAGAAATTAAAAGTAAGGTAATAAACCATGCATAAGGAGATAATTTGGTCACTGGGTGCTGGCTAATCTCAAGAATATGGAATACTTCATCTGCATTTAGATGTGTAATGAAAAATACTAAGTGAAAACCATTTCATTTGACACAAGTGCATATATTGGTGGGAAATCAATACAGGTAGGAACTCTTTAGTTGTATTAATATTAACATATAGTGTGTGTTTGCATATGTGTGTGTGTGTGTGTGTGTCACACACACACACACACACACACACACACGTATAAGTCATATACTCAAAAACACAAATGCTTGAATATCTAAACATCAAGCATAAAAAACAGATTCACAGCTATTCCCAGGTCTCTCAGTCTCATGACCATTCCCACCTTGCCAGTACTCTCCCTCAGGCACCACCTCCTTTCTCCAGGAGTACCATACCAGTCGGTCCTGGAATACATTTATGGATTCCCATCCAGTCATCTTGTTTATGCTTAAACAAGGTAGTGAATTGCACTGCTTAACATATGGGAGAAGTTTGGAAGGCACTGAGCTATTAATCTTTCTCTTCATTGTGTTTTAATAAAAAAGAAACTTATGCGAAATAAACACGGTAAACATTTTTGTAGGTGGCAAGCCCAGCTACATCCCCCACACTCCCTGAAACTTAAGTATACCAGCACCAAGATCATATTACACTACACTAAGGAAAAGACAAATTTCATTATCCAGCTGTGTCATGATCTACCACACAGAAAAGCTGTCAGTATGCAATCAGTTCATTTTTGATCAACTGTACCAGCTTTCTTCCTCTTCAACAAAAAGCATTTCCAACCATACAAGTACTCTCAAATATGTGTCTGTGTTTGCCTGTATTTCATACAATATTTTTAGTTTAGTCTTGTAATTACTGTTAGTTTCCTAAATTAGAAGTAGCACAGTTATGAGCAAGAGTTTGATATTCAATTGCAGTGTTAAGAGCAAAAGCGAAGGACAAAATTTATACTGAAATGCAGGATCTGAATTACCTAGACATAATAAGACCTTATAAGTTTAATTCTGGTTGCTGCCAAAAAAGCAATTACTAGAAAATGGAAATCAAAGTCTGGACCAACTATACTTAAGTTAGTAAATATTGTAACAGAGATAAAAGAACAGAAAGTGGGATCTTTAGAAAAGGGTAAGAGTAAATTACATAGCAAAAATGGAATTGTGCAAATAATAAATGTTTTAGAGGAGTAATAAGATTTAAGAGAAGGCAACGGTTGAGTAAGTTATGAAATGTACCTTAGATCATATATGTAACAGTGTATATGATGTATAATGTCTGCATATGAGAACTTGTTAATTTGGTTTGATTACTTATATATAAATGCAAATCTGCTTGTATCACAACTGATAATTCAATAAAAGTGTTTTGAAAAAGTTTGTACTGAAATGTTTCTTTGGAAGGAGGCAAAAACATGTATAGCATGGGAATGTACAGAGAGTCAGAAATATCAGGCAGAGTTTTCATAGTACTTAATGTTTATAGAGTACCTGTGGAGCACAGTTTACTATGAAAGGTAAAACTATTAAACTGCTCATACAGACAACAGCTGCAAAGAGAAGGATTCTGTGTAGTAAATTGAGTACAAAAAGCACCACAACAGGATAGAGCAATGGATATCCAAATTAAGGGGAAACCAGTGGAACAGGAAGCAGTTGGTCAGGTGCCATGTCTAGGTATTTTGCAGCCTTCCACATGAAACCAGTATAAACATTCATTTGAAGCTAGACATCAAGAAAAGGAACAGGAAACTGTGGAAACTCTGATGCAGTCAGTGTTGAGCAGTGATAGGCCAGTACGTTCCCAGATGACAGAACAACAGATGACACAGGATGAAATTGAAGAGAATGTGACACAGGAAGAAGCTATAGATCTTTCTATAAAATGCCTGCAGGAAATGGAAAACAAGGGATGTGCCCTCCGTATGGAAGAAAATGAGTTAAGAGAAAAGTTGCTTGATTTAATAGACAAAGACAAATATATCAAGATCAGTGAGAGAAATAGATTGCAGAAGGTGAATAAAGCCCCAAATGTCAGAAGCTTGATACAACAAATGAATACAGTAATTAGGACTGTCCATAGAGATCCAGGCGATATAACAGAAGTAAACAGAATATATTACTGTGCTGCTAAATTAATAACTGATGAAGTTCTACCAGAGGAACACATGGTAGTGAGGGAAAAGAGGGGACGAAAGTGAATACCATCATGGAAATATCGAATAAAGAAAACTATAAAGCAGCTAAGAGAAGAAGTGTCATTGTTAGAAGATTATAGAAGAGGGACTAGATAAACAAAAATAAGAAAGATAGATGAGATAAAAGCAATGTGCAGGGAATAGATTAATAAAAATACTAAGAAAGATAGATGAGATAAAAGCAATGTGCAGTACTAGAACAGACCAGGATCTATTATGCACTATTGGAGATAACAAAAAAATTTCAAAACATACAGAAAGACTTAGAAAATACGAATATAAATATAAGGGAAAATCACAAAATAAGCAATTTATTGATGACCCCAAAAAGTTTTATAGAGAATTGGGAAATAAGGTAAAAGGGATTGAAAGACCACCAAAAAAAGAGGAAGTAGATACATTTTGGAGAAGTATCTATGAAGATCCTTTGCAACATAGCAAAGATGCTAAATGGATAGAAGAAGTAAAAGAAAGAATAAGAAGTTTAAAGGTGCAGGATATGAAACAGGATGAAATAATACCCAGAAAGATTGAAACAAAGTTGAGAAAAGCCTTTAACTGGAAAACCCCAGGCCCAGATGCAGTACCTAACTTTTGGCTTAAAGTATTAACTTCTTTGCACAAGGATTTAGCCATGAGTAAGAACTATTGATATGCATACCCCGAACACACACCACACTGGTTAACAACAGGAAAAACAATGCTCTTACTTAAAAGTGAACCTGCAAGCTACCCTAAAAGTTATAGACCAATAACTTGTCTTCCAACGACATATAAACTATACACAGGAACTGACACCGACAAAGTTTTTAGTCATTTAGAAGAAAACTCAATTATGGCAGTAGAACAAAAGGGCAATAAAAGAAAGTCATATGGAACAAAGGATCAATTGTTGTTAAAGTTATAGTGGAGAACTGTAAGAAGGGGAACAATCTAAGTATGGCATGGATTGACTACAAGAAAGCATTTGATAGTATCCCACATTCATGGATAAAAGAGTGCTTAAAAATGTATAAGATACACTCTACACTGATTGACTACACTACAGTAACCATGAAAAAGCGGCAGACTACTTTGTAATTAAGCCATGATAAAGGACCGATTATTATCCCAGGGATAAAAATTCAAAGGGGATATTCCAGGGTGACTGTTTGTCACCGTTGCTATTCTGCCTTGCCATTAATCCATTAAGCTGTTTACTTAACAGCTTAGACCATGGCTACAATTTGGCTCCTAGAAAACAACAAAGTCTAAAGACTTCTCATCTTCTTTTTGTCGATGATTTAAAACTGTATAACTCATCAGATGAACTGAAAGCACAGCTGCAGGTTGTGAAAACTTTTTCAGATGACATTGGAATATCATTTGGTCTTGATAAATGTGCAAAAGCAACCTTTAAAAAAGGAAAACTGCAGCACCAGGAAAACATCAGTTTGGGATAACAATGTAATATAAAAGAACTTGAGCAAGAGGGAGAGTATAAATCCTTGGGCATTGATGAAGGATCAGCAATAAAACATAAACAAATGTGAATAAAATTCAGTAAGGAGTACTTTAGAAGACTTAAATTAATCCTGAAAACAGCATTGACATCTAGGAACAAGATCCAAGCCATAAATCAATTTGCTCTTCCTGTCCTAACTTACAGTTTTGGAGTTATTGATTGGCCCCAAAAAGTGTTGATAGACTCGATATTAAAACAAGAAGGATGCTTTATGCTCACCAAATGATTTATAAAAATCAGTGTATACCAAGATTATATATTCCCCGTTCCGAACGAGGGATGGGCCTCCTTGAAATTGATTACATGTCTAGATCTGCAATCATGGGACTCCACACATATCTACTGAACTCACACGATCCAAATGTAGTGAAAGTTTTGAAACATGAGGAGAATAAATCTAAGATGACATCTCTGCTTAATTTAGCAGAAGCATATCGACGTCAAGCAGGAATGGAAATCAAACCAGAAGTAGATAAAAACCAGGCAGCAACTGAATATGCCAAAAAACAAAAGAAAGAATATAAATTGAAGGACCAGATAAGAAGGCCAGAAATGTGGAAAAAACTTAAATATTGTTGCAAGTTTAGAAAACTTCTGGAAGAGCCTCATGTTGATCTAGAAAAAATGCAGGAATGGTTAAGGAGAGGCAAATTCACATCAAGAAATGAAAGGTTAATATTGGCAGCCCAAGATAGTGAGCTACGTACATGCTGGTTTACAAAGTCCATTGAACATGTGGGAGAAATAGACATCTATAGGTTTTGTAAAATAGAATTGGAAACAGTCACACACCTTGTTGCTGGTTGCGACGCACTAATGGTAGAGGGACTGTTTACTGAAAGGCATAATAATGTGGTGAGACTGTTACACTGGAGATTGTGCAGATATTATGGTATCGAAGTGACTGAAAACATGAGCCACAAAGAATCATAGAAAATTATGAATTTATGTCATATGGGATCACCCAATACCAATAGTTCAAAAGATATATACTAGAAAACTGGATATAGTGGTCCAAGAAAAGAAGACAAAATTAGCATTGATCATTGAAATCTTCACACCTGGTGACTACAGTGTCTTGCGCACAGAGAGACACAAGGTCATAAAATACCTGGATTTGCGGGCAGAAACGAGAGCAATACGGAAGAAAGATACCCAGACAGTTCCAGTAGTAGTAGGAGCAATGGGTCTTATAAAAAAGAATTTACAATCTTATTTAGATATGTTACCAGTTGATGTAACATCGTATGAATTGCAGAAGGAGTCGTTACTGGGCACATTGTGGGTGCTGCAAAGAGCACTTTTGCCTGACCTCAAAGAGTGAAACAATACTAATTTCATGAACTTTAATCGTACTTTGACTTAGGAATGGGGTCCATTCCCGTCATGGTATTAGAAACCCTAAAGACTTGGAGAAATTAAAAATGACAGAAAAACTACAAATGCGCCATATGTAGGAACAAGAGTAATATGTACAGGCATCAGAATACACACACGGGGCAGAAACCCTATACATGCACCTTGTGTGACAAGACTTTTAGACAAAAGGGTAACATGCTAAAACACCAACGTATACACACTGGAGAGAGTCCTTATAAATGCACCCTTTGTGACAAGAGTTTTTTTCCAAAAGAATCAGATGGTAAGTCATCAGAGTACCCACACTGAACAGAAAACCAGATATAGCGGTCCAAGAAAAGAAGACAAAAGTAGCATTGATAATTGAAATAATCACACCTAGTGACTACAGTGTCTTGCGTACAGAGAGACATAAAGTCATAAAATACCTCGATCTGCAGGCAGAAACGAGAGCCATGTGGAAGAAAGATACCCAGGCAGTTCCAATAGTAGTAGAAGCAACTGGTCTTATAAAAAAGAATTTACAGTAGTATTTAGATATGTTTCCAGTTCATGTAACATCATACGAATTGCAGAAGGAGTCATTACTGGGCACATTGCGGGTGCTGCGAAGAGCACTTTTGGCTAACATCAAAGAGTGAAACAATACTAATTTCATGAACTTTAATCGTACTTTGACTAAGAATGGGGTCCATTCCTATCATGGTATTAGAAACCCAAAAGACTTGGAGAAATTAAAAACAGCAACAAAACTACAAATGTGCCACATGTGGTAAGAGTTTTAGGCAGAAGGGCAGTATGTATAGGCATCAGAATACACACATGGGGCAGAAAATACTTCCACAGGAAAACCTGTCAGAAGCTTCAAATAAAAATTTGTGTTCATTAATACAACCTATTTTTGAAAAACAGTATATAGATCAAGAAATGTTGATCTTTTTGGAAAAAGAAGCATCTGAGGAAGTGAGAAATTACAAACAACAAAACCTAGAGGTATTTGAAAAATATAAAAATGAAATATGGACATGAGAAAGAAAGAGATTTGATATGGTGCAATGTTTATGCAAAGGAGAAAGACAAGTTAGCTAACAAAGAGAAGACAGTCTCAAAGATATTTGAAGAGAAATACAGGCAAAGGCATCCAGATATTGAAATTTTAACAAAAAAAAGATTAATAGCACAAAGATGTAGGGCAAAATTTACGAAAGCTTGCACGGAGTTGTAGAGTAAGACATCAGACAGCCAATATGTCTGCTGAGCGATCCAGCAACAGCCGGCAGGGGCGTGCATGAGAGCTTCTAAAGCTAGTCTTGCACGGACAGTGCCATGGTATGCAAATTACCTCATTTGCTGCTGAAAGCTATGCAAATGAGGTAAATTTGCAATCCAGGAAACACTAACCTGTCCGTGGAAGAGTAGTGTTATCTGCAGAAATGTACTCCGTTGTTAACGGCGTACTGTTCTACAAATAGCAAAACGGAGCTATGACAGCTCCAAATAAAGGATGCATCCAGTTGAGGAAGCATGCCAATGGCCAGATATAAGGCCATTGGCATTTTTAAATGTTTAAAATTATTAAAATGTAATTTTTTCCCTGATCTCCGATGTTTAAGCGTAGCGCAGCGCCGCACAAATGTGCGGCACTTAAAAAAACAAGAAATTAATTAAAAAATAGCCATTTTCACTAAAAAGCTTATCCTGCCATGCAGGTGAATGGCAGACTGAAGACAACATGGCCAGTGAGTAGTGGTTGCTAAGGGGGGGGGAAGCTCAGTGTGAGAGATGTAACCAAGCATTAGTAGGCAATCCTATGCAAATGAGGATAAGGATAGTGAATCCCAATTTTCCCCAGCATGTGAGCCATGTCTCAAGAGTATAAGTGTAGGAGTAGGTGAGTAGCAGAGTAGAAGATAGGTGACATCATGAGGGGTGTGTCAGAAAGGCTGTATGCTTATTGGAGTACAGTGTCTTGTGTTTACCCTGAGTTGCTCAGGATTGCAAGAGGCATGTCTACAGTTGTCCTTTTTGAAAACCAGAAACCAAAGGCGTACGCCATGAATATATCTGAAATTTCTTGCAAACGTGCACACAGCATGTGCGCGCTCGTTTGCGCGGTGCTGCCCTGGGTGGAAACTGAAAGGGAAACTGAAGGAAAAGAAGTAGTAGGAAGTTAACCAAGGAGAACTAGCAGAGCTGCCAAGTGAAATATATCAGAATCCGCCAATTACACAGGCAGCAGACTAGCCCAGCCCAGCACTTTAAACTCTGCGAACGGCATTCTTCCCTTTTTTTTCCTAAGAAATCTGCAACACTGCAGTATACAAAGGGGAAAAGCTTAAAAACTTTAAAGTCAGACAAAATGTTAGGGGCTGCTCTTGCTATCATAAACCAACATGTGCAAGGTGCTGAGGGTGGTGATGTTGTGAATGCTGCTGAGCAACCCACAGTGAGGAGACGGAGAAGAGTGTACAGACCCAGGGTAACCTACCAGGGGCTACATGAGCTGGAGATAGTGGAGCGTTATAGGGTGGACAGAGACCTCCTGCAGCAAACTGTTGAGCTGTGCCGGCCACGCCTCACACACAGAACCAAGAGAGAGGAACCCATCCCAGTGGATACCAAGGTATGTGTTGGTCTAAGAATACTAGCTACAGGTACCTTCCAGAGACCAACTGGTGATATGATGGAGATTTCACAGGCATCAGTATCCAGGGTACGGCAACAGTTCCTGGATGCCATGTCAGCGAGCACGTATATTTCTCCAATTCCCGTGAGGCATTGGCCAGCAATATGCGTCTTTTCCACCAAATAGCAGAATACCCTGAGGTAGTGGGTGCAATAGTCTGCACGTACATACACATCAAAGCACCACCCGGTGAGCGGGGTAGGGTCTACATCAACCGCAAGGGCTTCCCCTCCATCAACTGCCAGGTCATGTGCGATGCCCAGGGCATAATAATGAAGGTGTGTGCTGGCTGCCCTGAAAGCTATCACGATTCCCACATCTGGCATCTGACGCAGCTGTACCAGAGATTTGCCAATGAGGACATCCCTGACGGTCACCTAGTGGGGGATGCTGGATATGCACTGGACCCGTGGCTGATGACACCCATCAGAAATGCACACACACCCGAACAAGAACTCCATAATGAGGCACACGCACAAACAAGAAACATTATTGAGCATGTGTTTAGGATGCTCAAGTCACGGTTCCGGTGTCTGGACATTTCTGGTGGAGCCTTGCAGTACTCGCCAACTACATGTACCCAAATTGTTATGGTATGTGCCATGCTACACAATATGATGCTGCGAAAACAGCTGCAGCAGGAACAGCATGGGGCAGGGCCAAACAGCCCCCCACCATTGCCAAGGCCTGCACAGGCACAGTGTGACTCAGAGGAGGAGGAGGAACCTAAGCCTGCCCCAGTAGGCAGAAGGAGGTGTACCCAGTATGCCCTGGCCTTGGCAAAGAGGCAACGCATAGCACATACACTGACTCAGTAGGAACCCTGGAAATGACACCTCTCTCTGACTCGCACATACAGTAAAAGGGATGCCTAACTTGACACTACCTGTTTTCAAACCTGTATAGGGAGTGTACTATGTGCATCCAACATAGGCAGCCCTGCAGCACCACCTGAGGCATGAGTGCCCTATTTTAAGCAATATAAAGCACTGCTAAACACATTTTACCAGTATTGAGCATATTTAAATTCAATTGCGCGTAGCTGCACAACGTCGAGCAACGTTGAGCAATGTTGGGCAAAGTTGGGTAAACACGCTCACACCTGCTTTACTGTTCCTTAAGCAGTTTGGTCTGCCCAGCAGGAAAATAAAAAGCAGTGACAGGGCTCAAAGTCAGGATACTGTGCACTATAGTCACAGTACTGAACCACTAAGCCATGACAGCATTTCACTGGCACAGACACAACTTAAATCACTCACACATACCAGTTGGGGGGGGGGGTCACATACCTAACAGTCACAGCCAGCAGGACAAATGTAGACAAACGCAAACACAAACAAATGCTGTATCATGCCCTCTGAAGAGGCATATGAGTAACCTCCCCCCAGGCCTCCCTGCAGACAGATAACAACAGGCCAGGCAGTGTGATGTGGGTTGGGTAGGCTATGAAGTCACAAACTAATATACATGTAATTGGAAGCTAAGGTCTGTAGTACAGTGGTATGCCTCAAGCCAGTAAGATAGGCAACAGTACAGACTGAAATGGAGTACCTGACATAGCAGTGCAGACCTAGCAAATGTGTATAAGTGTCAGGTGAACCCTTCATCCTATATACACCCACAGTAACAATCAGGTGTGCCCCCTGGGTAGAAATGTACAAATAATAGCTGTCCCCACTGTATGTAGAATGTCTCATGGAAGCCCTGCAGGCACATTGTGCTTCCTGTCGATGTGCAACACAAAGGTGAGCCCTGAAGTAAAAACCAACTTGATTTTCACACACATATAGTATATATGCTCATACTGGGCATGCTCACACACTTAGGCCATGTTTCAGTACAGCAGTGGGCCACACACATCTGGCAATTGCAGTTCTTACTCCAGACACTTGTCACTATTCACCAATCCTGCCTTGTGCACACACTGATATGAAAACAGACCCATATAATATATTGGACACCTGTCATAATCAAACTGTGTACTCCAAGTACTTAAGTTGTTCAAAGAAAGTGAAAAACCAAAGAAGATCAATAATTCTGTGATCAGTATCATCAAGAAACAATGAGCACTCCTAACATTATCCAAGCCATGGTCAAAGAGTCCATAGAGAACCGTGAAGCTTTCTTTCGCTATGTCATAAATATCAATGTAAACCCATACATGTTCTGAGTCAGTACAAACTGTAAATGAATACATGTACATGAATGACATTGCCAACATCTTGTCAGACAGGTTCATACATATTTACCCCCTTCTCAATGACAAAAGGGCCCATTATCATACCTGGAGATTGTGAAAACCCAGAAATCACATATACAATGGTTAAACATCCCTTTCCAAACCTAAAAACACAACGTGTATGGGATAACATGGTTTCCCTGGCTGTGTCATATGTGAACTCCAAAACAAACAGACCCTGCACCTGAACAGTCTGTTGAGACTCACCATCTGTATAATCACCATCTGTATAAGATATGAAACTGTTGAATGGGTTACAGCAACGTTTGGCACACTCCATGAGTGTTGGTGTACAACAGACCATGGGAACTATTGTCTTATAAGCCTAATAAGCCTGATGTGCAAGGCCATGGAGTCCATCATTATGGAACAAATAAACAGAGCTATTGAGAGCCTACAAACACCCAACCCTACCCATTTTGGTTTGGTCAGGGGCAGATCATGATTCGTAAACCTGCTAGACAGTTTTCAAGGCAGTCACCCAGGACATGCATCAATGAAATGAGCTACACACGGCCTACATAGACCTTGAAAAGCCCTTTTCCAACATCCCACACACATGTCGTATCCACAAAATCAACAACCTGTGCATAAACATGTATGTCATCTGATGGATTGCCAACTGGGGCACAGATAGATCTCACAAGGTAAGAATTGTGGTCTCCTGTTCAAGCTGGTAACAACTGCTGTCCTCCATGGCTCAGTCCTGGGACCCCTCCTGTCTGGTGTATACTTTTCAGAAATGCAGTCAAACACGAGGGCTATGTTTAGCAAGGTTTGTGGATGACTGCAAAAAGGTTGTCATAATCGATGTTTGGGACAACAGAGACATCCTTAAAAAAGGGTCTCAGTCAGACAGATGTGGTGTCAAACTTATGAGCTCGAGCTACAGTCATACAAATGCCACATAGGTGCCAACACCCTAAATATGGAGGTAGTAATAAAGGATCTATGGACACACGTGGATAGTCATTACTACTTCCAGAAACACATTCACAAAGTGGTTAGAAAATCATGCTATATGTTCCCACAAACTGCCAAGGTCTTTGCGTGTAGGTCAAAGGAGGTTCTCTCTACTCATCAGTCATCATAGAGTACCACAACACACTTGTGATGAATCTGACTAGGCACCTTCAGCAGCTGGAAAGACCACTGACGTACCTCAACAAGAGCATTACTGGCCTCAAACAGTTGCTCCATGCAACAAGATTGAATTTAACTCAATCTGTACTCTGTTGCATACTGTCTACTCAGGTGATCTCTGCCCAACAGACAGGTCCATGTCCAATGCAGAATAGATGTACATGTGCTATCTGAAGTAACCCCAAGCTCACTGTATTACATGCTGTAGGGATATCATCATCACAACAATAAATAGAATATGTTGGAGGGATATATTAATAACTCACAGACTTCCCTTTCTTTGGAACAGGCTCCCTCCCAACCTACATTAAGCTGAGTCCCTCACTGACACTCTTCCAGAGGAACCTTGATGAGTGTATGTGAAACTGAACTGTCACACCATGGATCACTTCATCAGCTCTACTACACAGAGGCATAGGGAACTAACTCCATGGGTGGTGATAGCTGCACACTCTGGCCATACTAATATATGCCTTCAGGCATATAGCTTATTACCTACCTATGTACCTATATATATATATATATATATATATATATATATATATATATGTAGGGGAAACACAGTATAGTAAGCCAAAGATGGATGGGCAGAGATGTGTGTAAGAGGGTGACCATGACAGGGAGCCATCAAGGACTGTCCCACCCAGCACACATGCCAATGGCACAAAAGACATGAGGTGCACATCTCACCGAGTGTACATAACAGCCACCAGTATCTGTAAGCATTACAGTGTATGTGGTCCATGTGCCTGCTGTACAACATGACGGTACAATGAAGTACACATCTACTATCTGTAGACATGTTCCTGTCACATAGTCTACTACATACCTATGAACCTATCTTCAATAAGGCATATGTTAGCCTAGGCAAGTTGTGCAGCTTTCACAACCCCATTGGGTAGTCTCCCAAGCCCTTGTTCTAATAGATAGTACCCTAAGCCCCTTTCTCGTTGGGCTGCTGATGTGATGGCTGGCGTGAATTGTCTGTTTTCCATCCACTCATCAAGGTTCCTATTGAAGAGTGTCAGCAAGGGGCTCTGTCTGATGTACATTGGGACTCTGTTCCACAGTAAGGAAAGTGTCTGGGATGGTACTGTATCCCACCAGCATGGTGTATTCATTGTTGTGATGTGTTCATATCCCTGGAGTGTGTAAGGCAACTCAATTTTGTTATCTGTAGATGGAGCATGCTCAGCAGTTATGTGTTGGACATGGCTCTGTATGTTAGGCAGTGTGCGCCTCTGAGTAGGCAGTACACAACGAAGAACAGATTTAGTTTTACCAGTTGTGTTGCATAACACAACTGTTTGAGGCCAGTAATCCTCTTGGTGAGGTACCTTTGTGGTCTCTACAGCTGCCGGATATGCATAGTCGAGTACATCCAAAATGGTGCATTGTACTCAATGATGGGTCTGATGACTTAAGAGTAGAGGGCCACCACTACCTCTTCGGATCCTGATGCAAACCCTTTGTTGATTAGGTGGGCCACATAGGATTTCCCAATCACTTTGGCAACATGGTTGTCAAAGGAAAGATGACTATCTACTTGTGTCCCCAGATCCCTTATTACCTTGTCAGTTTTAAGGGAGTAACACCTATGTGGTAATTTGTGTGTACTCTGTTTTCACCAAAGGGGATCACTATGCATTCCTCCACATTGACCTTGAGGCCATGATTTTGACACCACACATCTGCCTCATAGATTCCCTTCTGGAGAATATTTGTGTCATCCGGGGAATCTATTATGTTAAACACTTTACAGTTCCCAGCAAACTAAGTCAACCACAACCCTCCTGTGTTGGCATGCACATTTAAGAAGTCTATACCAAGCAGGAGGGACCCCAGGGCTGAACCCTAGGGGCCACCAGTTGTTACCGTTGTAGAGTCTGACATGTAGACAGCAACTCTTAATTTGTGGAATCTATCTGCGAGCCAGTTTGCAATCCATCTTGTGATGTATGGATTCATGCCCAGGTTGGTGAGTTCATCTATGATACCTGACTGGTGAATGGTGTCAAAGGCTGTAGTGAGGTATAGGTAGGCTGTGTTAAGCTCATTTCAATCATCTGTAGCCTGGGTAACGGTCTCAAAGAAATCCACCCAGTTCAGGAGGCGTGTTCTGCATATGATGAAGCCAAACTGGGTGTGCTCAACTGTGTGAAGGTTCACAATCTCTTTATTGTTGACTTCCATTATGATTGGCTCCATTGCCTTAAAGATCAGACTCATCAGGCTCATAGAGCATTAATGCCAAGGGTTTTTTGTGGCCCCACCCCTGTGGAGTGTGAAGAATGTTGCTGTGCAACATTCTATGGGTGCATATCCTGTACAGAGCATGTAAAGATATGTGTAGGTATCCTTGATGAATATGGATACATCCCCACCCTATGTGCTATGATCCAGGTCCTGATGCTGGAAGGTATGGAATGAGTAGTATCCTGGTAGTGCTGGTGTGCTCTCTGGAGCCTTGAACTAGATTTCTGTTACTGCACAGATATCAATATTCTCCATACTGAGATGTGCCTCGAGTGTGTGCATCTGGAGGCTGAGACTTCTGGCAATGAGTAGCATTTAGCTTATATTCATTTTGTGGTCTTAAAGTGACCAACTATCTATATAGTAAAAACACTTTAGATTTATCATTTCATTTAGCCCTGGTGTTTGATCGGCCCCAAATACTAACTGCCACAGAGATTCCCTACATTCTAAATGATTATTTAAATCTCCTGAAAACAGTTCTTTTCTTATTCTATCTAAAATGAAGAACTCAAATTTCTTGAAATCTGTACATGTAACTGCATGTTTTTTACTATATAGATAGTTGGTCACTTTAAGACCACAAAATGAATATAAGTAGAACATATAGATATAAAACACAAGAACTCTGATTAAATCAGATAAGAAATAAATATTAACCAACACAGTTATTTGAAAAAACATTGTATAAGACAAGTTTTAACAGTAAGAAAGTGATAAAACAAGAACAAGGTTTAGTATTTAAAAATCACTTTTTAAATGAAATAATTTAATATCTGATTAATTAATTGTGAATTAATTTTGTAATCAAATGACATCATTTCCTGTGGAAATAGTATTTAAACAATTGCTGTATAGCAAATAATGTTTCTGAGGAAGTTCACGTTAATAAAAGTGAATGAAAGCGCTTAAATCCTACTTGGAGAAGAGTGAGAATTTTTTCTTTGGAGTCTGCACAGATTTTTGCCTGGCTTTTGTGTGTGTTTGTATATTTGGAACGTTGATTCTAAAGACAACTACAAAGCATTCTATAGCTATGTCAAGAATCTCAATGGTAACACTCAGATCTGCTCTGAGTTACAGCACAATGGCGCTAAATATACAGACCCAACTGATATTGCCAACAGCCTGGCAGATAGGATCAGTGCTAACTTTACTCCCCTCTCACCCATGAGAGAGCACATCTCTATACTGGAAGAATGCAAAGTTGCTGTCATCATGGCTGCACAGGTAAAAACCACTCTCCAAAGCCAGGAACACAGCATCCATGGGACCAGATTACATCCCAGGCTGCGTTCTGCACAAACTACTGAATGAACTGGCACCACAGCTACGTACCATGTTCAGTCATAGCCTCACCTCAGGCTTTGTGCCTGCTGAATGGCGCACAGTGATGGTTATCCCACTATACAAGGAGGGAGACACCACGGACCCCAGGAACTAGCGCCCCATTAGCCTGATGAGCCAGGTCTGCAAAGCCATGGAACGTATCATCCTGGAACTTATAAACAAAGACATTGGTAATCTCCAAACTCTGGACCACAACCATTTTGGGTTTGTAAAAGGCAGATCATGTCTCCTAAACCTGATAGACTTCTTTGAATCAGTCACCAAAGCTGTAGACAAGGGTAAGGTGGTTCACACAGCCTATCTAGATCTTGCCATGGCTTTCAACACCATCCCCCACTCTGGAATTATGGATAAACCCACTAAACTAGGTATAAATCCCTATGTCACAAGATGGGTTGCCAACTGGCTCACTGACACAACCCATACTGGGAAAGTAGCAGACTCTAAGTCCGACTTCGGACCAGTGACAAGTGGAGTACCACAGGGTTCAGTCCTGGGTCCTGTCCTGTTTGGTATCTACTTCCCTGAAGTACAGGTTAACATGGAAGGTCTCTGGCTAATGAAGTTCCCAGATGTCTGCAAACTAGGAGCCATAATCGAGACTACTAACGATGTGGACATCCTACAAAAGGGCCTCACTGACACTGATACCTGGTGTCAAAGCCATGGCCTCAAGCTCAGTGCCAAAAAGTGCATTGTCATCCCCTTTGGTAAAAACACTGTACCCATGAACTACAATATAGGTGGTAGTATACTTAACACCGAAAGTGTGATAAGAGACCTTGGGACACAGGTGGACAGTAGACTCTCCTTTGATAATCACATCGCCACAGTAGTCAGGAAATCGTTCTATGTGGCACACCTCATCACAAAAGGTGTCATGCAGAATAAAAAAGGTCATTGTTCCCCTCTACTCATCACTCATTAGATCCATTATAGAGTACAATGCCCCTTTTGCTATGTACATTACAAGACATCTACAACAACTGGAAAGCCTGCAGAAATACCTCACAAAGAGGATTAGCGGCCTCAAATACATGCCATACACTGACTGTCTCAAAACACTACAGCTTTACTCTGTCGCATATCGCCTACTCAGAGGTTATTTGTGCCTAACATACAAAGCTATGTCAAACACAGAGCTGTTGGACATGCTCCACTTAAAGAAATCCCAATCCCTCTGAGCGTCGGACCCAAAACCCAAACAGAAATGCAAAAGGAGGGGGTGTATCCATTTTCATAAAGGATACCCACACCTCCAGGTTAGTGGCACAGCACAAAGCCTTGAAGACCATGCAAGTGCAACTAACATTGGGCAAAGCTGCTTATCAGATCGTAGCCTGCTACAGATCACATACCTTGTCTCATGACCCTCACTCAGTATTCCTGAGAACACTGGGAAATATAAAGGTCCTACCAAACACCATGATATGAGGAGATTTCAAATACCCAAACAGTGACTGGGAGAATTACTCGAGTACAGGGTCCCTTTGCCCAATGCTTCCTAGAGTTTATAAACTCAAATAGCCTGGAACAGCTGGTCACCACACCCACTAGAGGTGACAACATACTGGATCTGATTATCACCAACATAGGGGATCAGTGTTCCACACTAGAGGTAAACCCCTCGTTGGTGATATCAGATCATGAAGTAATCACACTGGCATCCACATCCCGACCCCCCCCCCCAGTCAACAAAACTACTGTGAAAAACTTTTCAAAAGCAAACTTCACACTTCTCAAGACCGAAGTGGAAAGTTTCAAGGCCCCCTTGCTACAGGATAATGCTATCCAATCTGCAGACTCCTTTACAAGTGCATTCTATGAGCATCTACAGGGATGCATGGATCGAGCCATCCCAATTAAAACCAAGACTCACTCCTTCAAAAAGAAGAAACCAATCTGGTGGTCCTTGCCCATAAATAAGCTATACAACAGGTAGAGGAAACTAACACATGATAGAGCAAAATTCCTAAAAGGAAAGGCATCACTGATTATTATTAGCAAGAAACTACGATCGCTCATAAAATAATCCAAGTCCAGTTTCTAAAGAAAAATTGCCAAGGAATCTAAAGATAACCACAAAGCCTTCTTTAGCTATATCAAAAATTTAGGTGGCAACTCTCAGATATGCTTTCAGCTACTGCAAAATGGCAAAAAATGCACTGACCCAACTGACATTGCCAACATCCTGCTGGACAAGTTCATTGCAAACTTCACCTCCCTCACCCCCAAAATGGCCTGTGTCCATCCCAGAAGAATGCAGAGCCCCAGACTTTATGGACATGCAGGTAAAAACAGCCCTCTCCAAAGCTAAGAACACAGCATCAATGTGACTGGATGGTGTCCCAGGCTGCGTCTTACACGAGCTCCAAAAGGAACTAAACCCTCACCCACATTCACTGTTCAGACTCAACCTTACCACAGGCTGTGTACCCAAAGAATGGCATACAGCAACAGTCATCCTGCTCCACAGAGGTGGTGCCACAACAGAACCTGGGAACTATCGCCCTATAAGCCTGACCAGCCTGGTCTGCAAAGCTATGAAGCAAATTATCATGGAACTCATAAACAAAGACATTGGAAACCTCCAGATACTGGACCCTACCCAATTTGGCTTTGTTAAAGGCAGATCCTGCCTCCTGAATCTAGTTGACTTCTTTGAAACAGTTACCAAGGCCATAGATGAAGGGAAGGTAGTCCACACAGCCTACCTGGACCTCACTAAGGCCTTTGACACCATTCCCCACTCTGGCATCATAGACAAGCTTACCAGCTTAAACATTAACCCCTTTGTCACGAGATGGATGGCCAACTGGCTCACAGATAGAACACACATGGTCAGAGTTGCAGGTGCCATGTCCGACTCTAAACCAGTCACAAGTGGCATCTCACAGGTCTCGGTCCTGGGACCCCTCCTGTTCAGTATATACTTCTCTGAAGTACAGGCAAGCATGGGAGGACTATGGCTGACCAAGTCCCAAATGACTGTAAACTGGGGGCCATAATCGACTCTCTGGCTGACACAGACATCCTCCAGAAGGGTCTTACAGAGACAGATACCTGGTGTCAAAACCATGGCCTCAAGCTGAATGCCAAAAAATGCATAGTCATCCCCTTTGGAAAAAACAAAGTGCCCACGAATTACAACATAGGTGGTAATCCACTATGTATGGAAAATGTATTTAGGGACCTGGGGACCCAGGTAGATAGTAACCTCTCATTTGATCACATTGGCAAAGTGGTTAGATAGTCCTTCTATGTAGCCCACCTAATCACGAAAGGGTTCACCTCTAGATCAAGAGAGGTCATTGTGCCCCTCTAGTCATCACTCATTAGGCCCATAATAGAGTACAATGCCCCATTTGGTATGTATCTTAATTGGCACATGCAACAGCTGGTAAGACCACAGAAGTACTTCACCAAGAGGATCATGGACCTCAAAGAGATGCCCTATGCAGCTCGACTAAAGAAATTCCAGCTCTACTCAGTTGCTTACTGTCTGCTCAGAGCTGATCTATGCCTGACGTATAAGGCCATATCCAACCCAGAATTAATGGACATGCTCCACCTCAAGAAAAACAAATCTCTTAGAGTCACACGCTCCAGTGAATTAAACCTCAGCAAAGCAATAAACAGGACGTGCTGGAGGGATAGATTCCTGTCCCAGAGACTTCCCTCACTCTGGAATAGAATCCCAGTTGATGTTAGGCAGAGCCCCTTGCAGACTCTCTTCAAGAGGAATCTTGATGAGTGGATGGGAAATTGTAAATTTACCCCTGGGATCACTTCATTTGCCCTGCTAGACAGAGGCTCAGGAAACTAATTTAAAAGGGAGGTGAAAGCCAACACATTCTGGCTAGGCTTATAAGTGCCCGTGGGCAGATAGCCTAGTACCTACCTATGAACCTACACACTGTTGGGACTTAAACCTTGTCACCATAATAAACAGAACATGCCGGAGGGATAGATTCCTGTCCCACAGACTTCACATATTCCAGAATAAACTACCTATATATATCAAACAAAGCTCCTCATTAGCACTCTTCAAGGAAAGTCTTGACTATTGGATGGGAAATAGGAAATTCACCCTGGGGATCACTTCTGTGTCTCTGCACGACAGTGGCACAGGAAAATAAATTTCTTGGGTGGTAAAAGCCAGGGTACCTTTTTGGCTGGCCTTGTATAGGCCCCAGGAACGATAGACAAGTACCTACCTATGAACCTATGAACCTTTGAGCCTTGCCTAAATAAGGTAATATAGGGACAGCGCGAGCCTTGCCCAGTATTCAGAAGCATAGGGGTGACAGGTGCAAACCATCTGTAGTGAAGCAACAAGGCTTGTCTATCATGTCATCACAGGCAGACAGAGACTGGATCCCCTTTGAATGACACCAGAAGCTCAGCCAATTGTTGAAGTTTATCATCTTTCTGTTATATTGCAGTATCATGTAGGTGAAGGTAAGATGCTACTCAAGGTTTGACCCTGTGTGTGCCAGCATGTGGTGCATCAAACCATATATGATATGGTCATGGCCTATGCATACAATACGCTCACAATACACCTAGTATGATAAGCCTGCTGAGTTTAGCAAATGTGAAAAAAACCCTTGTGCAAACTGTCAGCAAGTAATGTCTGTATTGCACCCTGTAACTCCATATTGCTTGCTGAAGTGTAAAGACGTACTTATTTTGGATTAAGAACAACACACTTGCCAACTGTGTGTGTGTGTGTGTGTGTGTGTGTGTGTGTGTGTGTGTGTGTGTGTGTGTGTGTGTGTGTGTGTGTGTGTGTCTCCCTGGGGTGGAGCAACCTTTTTGGAGACTACTCAAACACCTTAGAAGTGGTATACTCATCTTTGTCAAGTCCAGTGATGTCACCATCCTACAAATATACCTGTGGAAAGGTGAAATCCCAGTAATGTGTATAGCGCGTCGTGTAAATACGTACTGTTGTAATATCATAATATAGTTAAGTAGGGGTTTGAATCCTGCACTTGCCAACTGTGTGTCTGAGTGTGTGTGTCTCTCTGGGGAGGAGCAACCTTTTTGGAGACTACTCACGCACCTTAAAAGTGGTATACTCATCTTTGTCAAGTCCGATGATGTCACCATCCTACAAATATAGCTGTGGAAAGGTGAACTCCCACTAATGTGTATAGTGTGTCGTGTAAATGCGTACTGCTGTAGTATCATAATGTAGTTAGGAAAGACTTTGAATCTTGCACTTGCCGACTGTGTGTGTGTGTGTGTGTGTGTGTGTGTGTGTGTGTGTGTGTGTGTGTGTGTGTGTGTGTGCTCCAGGTGTGTGACACCATTGGCCAACGTGGAGTGGGTTTTGATTTTTCTAGTGTATGACATATCACAATGACAACTGTATGTGCATTACACATGTAAGGTAGCTGTAGGGCAAATCCATATACATACATGTCACCTCAAGTATTTCATAGGTGGGTACTCTGCTTTCTCCATGAACGCATGTGTTATCTTTGCCAGAGCATGCTGGCGCTTTCCAGACCTTAGGTCACTTCTGTATGCTTATGACAGGCTTAGCCACTGCAGTGATCCCTGGGCTATGGCTTCCATTTCACATCCACTCATCATGGTTTCTATTGAAGAGTGTGAGTGAGGGTTTATGCTTGAGGTATATTTGAAACCTGTTCCAAAGCAAGCAAAGTCTGGCAAAGATGACTAATCATTATAGGTGTGCAACAACCTCTGTGGATCTCCATGCAAACCCTTTATTGCTTATGTGCTCCACTGAGGGATTTCCAAAACCCTTTGGTAATGTGATTATCAAAGGAGAGATGACTTAACACATGGCTCTATGTATACATTAGTAACTGTTCCACATTTTGGGGGGGCTACTACCTATGTGGTACTCTGGGGATACTTTGTTTTCTAAAAGTGGATAACTATGCATTCTTAGGTTTATAGCTTTACAGCATGAATTTGACACCAGGTATCTATCTGTATGATACCCTTTTGGAGGATGTGTGTGTCATCTGGAGAATAAAGTATAGCCTACAGTATGCATTTTCATCAAACGTGGGCAGACATATCCCTACTGTGTTTGCTTGTACCTAAGAAAGTTATATGCCAAACAGGAGTGGTCCCAGGACTGAGTGCAGGTGAATACCACTTTTTACTGGCATAGAATAGTCCATGGAGGCTGCAAATGTTACTGTGTGTCCTACATCTGTGCATCAGTTGTCAAGCCATCATCTAACAATCGTTTATGGTGAGTCTGTTGAGGTTATGTCTAATACCAGTATGTTGGATGGGTATGATTTGCTAGTGAGCTATAGCTTCGCTGTGTTGACCTCCCCTCCCTCACCTATAGCCTTGTTGACTGGCTCGAAGTCTACTAGGTGTAGGAGCCATGATCTGGCCTTTAGAGAACCTAAGTGGGTATGGTGCAGTGTTTGCAGGTTCATAATGTCTCTGTTAATGAGTTCCATAATGCTGTGCTCCATAGTCTTCCAGATAACATTGGTCTGGCTTATAGGATGAGAGTTTCCAGGACCTGTTGTAGTTCTACCCTTAATCAATTTATGTTAACATTTGAACTGGGTGTGATGAGGGTGGACAGGTTTAAGAATAAGTATATTAGAGGGTCGGGCCAGGTTTGGAGGTTAGTAGACCATGCCAGATAGGCAGGATTAAGTTGGTTTGTACATGTGCTGAGGAGGGATGCAGAGTATATTGTGAAATAGATGCTAAGGATGAAGCCACCAGGTAACAGGAAAAGAGGAATGCCTAAGATGAGGTTTATAGCTGTGGTGAGAGAGGACATGCAGGTGGATGGTGTGATAGCGCAAGATGCAGAGGCCAGGAAGAAATGATGTACTGTGGCGACCCCTAATGGGAGCATCTAAAAGGAAAAGAAGAAGAAGACGTTGTAGCTCAACCCTTGTGGACTGTGAACACCATTACCGTGTGTCATGCCACAAGTATGTAACCTGTATAGAGGCTGCATCTGGACAGAGAGTTTAGGTGAGTGGTGACTTCATATGTCAGCTTGTGTATGACACAGCCAGTGACACTGTCCAGTACCATTGCCACTGTAGTGTGTACTTTGTTAAAGAGATGTTTTAACTAGAGTGTCTGTGAATCATCAGGTTTTACATTCTTCAGGTCTGGAAATGTGGCCCTTGTGCAATGTCTGGGTGGTGAAATCCGCATTCAAAGTGTCTGACAAGGAATTGGTAATGTCAATCAGATAAGTGTACTTTGTGACCATTTACATTAACTGTGACCCGATCTAAGATTTCACCTGTAGATTATGAACAACACTGAAGAAAGCTTTAGTGTTGTCTTTGGAATCCTTGCCATTTTGTATTTTGAAGCTTGCCTTGTATGTTTATTGAGGGATTGTATTTCCGAGTGATACTGACCAGAGAGGTTATCCCTTCTTGGTATGTAACTCTTTTGGTACAACTTCACACCTTCTATTATATATTTAGTTCATGGCAGGGGTCCATGAGACTAATGCACTTTTACTGTATAAGTGAGAATTTCTTGTGTTTGTGATAGCACAGTCCATGCAACCCTGTAGGTGAACAGTGTGCATTAATAAAGGATTATGCAGCTGGGATAGTGTTAAACTTAGTAATGTAAACCAATGACAGCAACAACAGCATCACCCACAGCACTGTGTCAGCCCCTGTCATACACACACATGCATACTCAAATTCCAAAATGCATGTAGTACAATGCATACTGGCCACCAATAGAAAGTATGGAGTATTAATACTGGCCAATACAGGGCATGTCACCCTGCCCATGTGTCCAGTATGCACGTACATGCAGACAGTGCACCTCCACCATGTTCACAAATGTACACCTGCAGACCTGTGCTGCACACATCCCACACTTACTCTCCACTGTATAACGCATGCTGATACAACTATGCACATCAGCTAAGTGGCACATGGGCAAACAAAACAGTTGGAATAAACACTGGTGGAAACAATACGACATTGCTAATTACAGCTTTAATGCATCATGCCTGCTCAGCTACACCTTTAAGGATATCATTATACTTTACTGCTGACAACATGCTACACATTCAACCATTGCTATACTTTATTAAAGTCACCCTGTGCATCAGCACCATGTTAGCCTGTTCCTGCATCAATGTTACAGATGACAGGAGGTGGCACAGGTTTCATCATATGCACATGGTGTATTGTTGGTTTGCCAGAAGCTTACACTGAGCCATACAATCGACATGTGTTTGTGATTGTGTGTGTGAGGGCTATGAGTACTGTTATGGGCCAGTGTTGATGTAATGTGTGCAGGTATGTGTTTGCCCTAGGTTTCTGGTTTATCTGTGTGTGTTTGCATGCACACAGTTCCACCATGTGGCTGCCATATACAGGGATTTGTGAGACAGCTACATACTGTACCTGGCAGGCTTTACAGATCACCATCTCTGGCCACGGATACGGAACCTGTGCCTGGCAGGGGTGCCACAGACAGTAACAGGTACTAATCCAGACTGGGTACTATCCGAAGAGGTCGACATATGTCCACTGGATCCAGGTCCCTGCTGGGACTGGCCAGAGCCACGTGCATCTATGGACAGCCCCCCCCAACATTGCTGGAGCTGGTACTGGCACTACGGGAGTGGCTGTAACTTGCTGGACGTCCACGGCAACCTCCAGCTGCTGATGTTGTTGTCATACGTCCACGTCGATGTCTCAACCATCCCGCACTGTCCTGACACATGGACATGACATTGTGGAGGACATCCAATGTCTCACCCCAACGTCTATCAATGACCTCAGTGTAATTACGTATGGCACCTGCTAGGTCATGGATACTGTCATTTACAGAGGTGTTATGAGCCCTCTGTGCCCTTAGTCCCTGTCTGGTGTACCGCTCCATTTGTGTCTGTGCCTCCATGACAGCCTGGAACATGCGTGTGATAGAAAGAGGTGTGGCACTTCTGCCAGTGGCAGTGGCATGATGACCAGCAGTGCTCTGATGAGAACCCCTGGGCATCTGCCTATGTGGTACCGTTCCAGACATCTGGCTATGGCTGCTGTGTCCTGATACATGTGCCATAGATACCACACTGTCCTGACCAGTGCCAGCCATACACTGTCCCTCAGCTAAGGGCAGTGGTGATGATGGATGTACAGGCAGTATGACTGTGTGCATGGATGGGGTGTAGACTTGTGTACTGTAAATTGGTGGCCCAACTACAGACCCTGACAAACCTGCATGTGCCTCAACACACCTATCCTCATGATCACTGTCTGTCTCAGTGACACCAGGATCCCTGCTGTACTGAACCAGCCCCACCTCAGCACCTGTGAGAGGAAAACAGGAAATGCACTTTAAGACCTGAACATGATGTCAGACCACATGCACACATGCACATGCACTCATGCACACACACAAATACACTCCCCCCTAAAGCAGACACATACACACATAACATCAGCAATCTCAGAACATACACAATAGCAGGTGATGGTGGGGTACAGTATCACAAGCAAAACAGTCATATCACACATGTCAGCATGCAGGACATGTGTTGCTCAACAGCATGCACTGCAAGTGTAGACAGTCCTTGTTACTAACAGTATACATGGCTTTGATGCATGTGCTTTGTTATTAGGTGATTGGCCTCCCCCTGGAACACAGTGCATACATGGACACAACATTGCTGTGCAAATATTCAAAACTCTGTAATGTACTGTGCACCATAACTCACAGGTCTACATACCATGGCTGGATGTGTATCTCTGTGTCAGATAGGTATCCAATGCTGATTACAGCCTCTGTGTCTTTAGCAAATCATTGTGGTCACAGTTTTAGCACATGCATGATGAGTATTCACACAACATCATCAGTGGTGCATGTATAATTGATGGAATACCATTCGTCCACATACCCAATGTACAGTAGTTATGGTGAGTGTAGATCATATTGTGGACATGCCAGTGTCATCCATGACATGGCATGCTAAAACACAACTGCATATTTAAACATCACACATACCCAATGTGTGTCATATGACCTAGCCACTCAATAGCATCACAAGACATATATGTGTCAGTTGTGCAAATTATGATTGGTATGCATATTGTTTAGAGGTGCATATGTTTGCACACACACAACATTGAGGCGTATAGCAATGAAAGCTATGTGTAGTACTCTGGTTACAATAACTAGATGGGGTATAGTACCATAGGCCATCATCATGAAGCATCATGTGGTCACTCAAGGCTACAAATGTTTCCCAAACCAGCACTAATCATGCTGTACTCGAACTGTACTACCTTGGCTGCATTCACCATTTCACAACCAGTTGTTTTGTGGGTTTGTAAGGAGGCCAATAAGGAGTATTCCCTGACATGAATGTGTAGTGTGTTGCAGAGTGTTTAAATGCCCCATGATAGGCCACTACCCCTCAGGTATATTATGTGTAATGTGTGGATGAGATTTTGGATACTGGAGTGTGTTTTTACAGAGGATTTGTGAATCCTTTATGTGTAGCATGTTAAAATGCTCTGTGTATGACATAGTTGTGTATGTTATGTGCATGTTGAGTATCAACTTTGCCTATCCAATGGTCAGTACAGTGTAGCCACATATGTTTGAGATGGTCTGGGTATTGCATGTGTTTGAGGCAGCTAATCATATTAGTGAGATGTGCGTGGTCTTACACCAAACATGCAAACATGCATTATGGATAGGTGTGTTACATGTGTACATGGCCTACACCTTAACTATGACATGCACTTTTTATTTACAATAATAAATGTAGAACACACTCACCAGCATCTGTCCGCTGCCTTGATGTCACCCCAGAGGGACCTACATAGAGATGAGACAGTGGCCACAACTGTGGCATTGCTACTGTGTGTTTGCAATCTTACAGTAGAACAACAGTTTACATTCACAGGCCTACAGATTATGTTCCAAATGATCAGTATTGCACAACAACAGGCTCCACATCTTCTAACTACACACTCCACATCTCACATATGCATAGGTTCATAGGTTGGTACTAGCCCATCAACCCTAGGGCCTATACAAGCCTAGCCATAACAATTCCCTGGCTATTTCTTCCCACACTATTTACTTCCCTGGACCTCTGTCTAGCAGGGTGACTGACATGATCCCCGGGGAGAATTAACTTTCTTCCATCCCATCGTCAAGGTTCCTTTTGAAGAGGGTCAAAGAGGCACTCTGCTTGACATGTATGGGAAATCTATTCCAGAGTCTGGGGAGTCTCTGGGACAGGAGCCTATCCCTCCAGCATGTTTTGTTTACTGTGATGAAAAGGTTTAGATCCCTGGAGCGTGTTGCTCTGAGGGATTGAGATTTCTTTAAGTGTAGCATGTCCAACAGCTCTGGGTTTGACATGGCCTTATATGTTAAGCAGAGATCGCCTCTGAGTAGACGATACGCGACAGAGTATAGCTGGAGTTTTTTAAGGCGGTTAGCGTAGGGCATCTGCTTTAGGCCTGTGATTCTTTTAGTGAGGTATTTCTGTGGCCTTTCAGTTGCAGATGTCTTGAGAGGTACATATCAAATGGGGCGTTGTATTCTATAATGGGTCTAATGAGGGATGAGTACAGTGGGACAATGACCTCCGTTTTTCTGGATGAAAAGCCCTTAGTGATGAGGTGTGCCACATAGAAGGATTTTCTGACTGTTGTGGCGATGTGGTTATCGAAGGTGAGACCACTGTCCACCTGTGTCCTTAAGTCCACCTGTTTCCCTAAGTCTCTTATCACACTTTCGGTGTTTAGTGTACTGCCACCTATATGGTAATTCACGGATACATGTTTTTTTCCCAAAGGGGATAACTTATCAGTGATCTACTCAGACATGTCCGTCAGAGTGCTTCTGATGTGCGGAGACAACAGCTTGCAACAGGTGGTGGTGTTAATATCCATCCCCCACTCACCAAAGTGGAGGAGCTGCTCCTGAGCCTCGTGGCACCTGCCCAACAACAACAGCAGCAAACATACACCATGATGGAGGTTGGAGCCACCCAGCAAGCACACATGGAGCATGCAGGTAACTTGTCATATCTGTAGACTACTGTTAACTGTATATTGCAGTATGCTCATGCATGTGCTGATGTGTAAAGAAATATGTCATCCATCACAATGAGTGTAAGGTCCAGTAAATGTATTACTATTGTACCACACAACTTGTTAATGGCAAATCTGTGGCCAAAATATGTGCACAATTGGGAATATAGGTCACATACTGCTGTAGTCCACTATAAATGTTACTATATACGCAGTTATGTTTTACCACACATAACAGAGGACATGTTACAGACATACCCACACACACACATCAGACATAATTACAGGACAAAAAGGTATGGCACCCCAGATAAGCTTTACGTGTGTACTATACAGTACTGTGTGTCAGTACTTACAAAACCTTAATCTTGAGGAATGTAATCTGTGATGAATACAGGGACCACACAAAACAGTGGATGCAAGCAATGTGGGCATACACCATACTTTGCTGTACAGGCCCAGAGCTTCAAGTAGTACTACAGTACACACAGGATTTGGATTCAACATCAGTACCAATCAAAAATCATAGATGTAGTGCTTTAGCCTCCAATGACACACCCCTATTAAAACCAAGGGACTTAATCACACTGTATGCCATAGCACTTTTTCTGCCTAGCAACAGAATACACAGCTTTTGCTGGGATCAAAGCAAGCACCCATAATACCATGACATAAACAGTTTCCCACTAAGCTATCCCACAAATACATATCTTTGACGTATTCACAAACACATTGACCATCACAGTTAGCAGTACAGAGAGTCTATTGCAACAAGTAGATGTAGGTGTATATGAGTATATATGACTCCCTCTTTCTCTCTCTCCATATACATATATATATATATATATATATATATATATATATATATATATATATATATATACACACATCCCATCCATTGGTGTACATATACATATATATGTAGGCACATATACATTTCACCTTTCATAGTGGGAATATCAATTACACAAAGGATGTGAGGTGTACAGTAATGTAATAATATCACACAGTCTTGTGATAAATGCATTGAAAGTGTTCACTGTCCAGGTAACTTTAGCAGGCCTCACTGGCTTCAACATTGCAAACTGAACAGACCACCCACACTGTTTAACCACCACATGTCATATACCAGCACTGTATGCTGTCTTGTTTGTCACACACTAAAACCTACATATAAATATGCGCATACTAACCTTCACCAACATATATATCTCCACCCTTCACAAACAGTTGCAATATGTCCCCTGCTCTTTGCACATATACAGATGTGAATATATTTGACACATATATATTTCTCCGTATGTGTGTGGCATACACACACAAGGTCCACACTGTTGTAAGTCCCTGGACCTCACAGCTGAACTGTTGGGCCTTGCTGCAACACAAACAGGTGTCACATGTGAGCACACACTAACATTAGAGGGAGTATATATAGCTACAAATGCTCAATAAGCATACTAGACTGCTACAGCAGTTGCCAGTGCTAAGCTACACTTTAATATGACTATCATGCATGTGTTGCTCTGTCACACCCATGTTTATATAATGGCAGCGCCAATCCCCCCCAACAGCCATTGGCCACACTACTGTACAAAACACAGATAACATGGATCAGATCTTTGACATTTAATGCTGAGCTACACATTTCACAGGTATGTCCCACTGTCCACAGGTACACACTGTATTGTCCATAGCAATAGTTAAGCAGGACATCTGTGCATAGATAAGTACTGCTGCCACATATGAATGGTTCACATTATGTAGAATACTCTTCAAAAACATCTACTACATGCCAGTAAATACATATGTGTCACATACCTTTCCTTTGTATGATTTGGTATTATTTCTTTTTCTTTTTCCTTTTCTCTGTCTCTCTCTCTCTGTCATTCTCTGCAATAGAGTGATTGAGTTTGTTAGCAGCGATTGCAGCCTGCTTTTGTAGGTATTTGCACATGAGCATGTGATGACCTCTGTACCAATTAGTGGCCACCATTTGCTAATTGCACGCAGCCTGCTGTGTAGCAATTGCAGTAATCACTGTCATAGCAACCCAGTACTATAAATTGCTAACTCAGGTAGGCGTGGCCCTTTCAGCTCTCCAAGATGGAGATCATCCATGTTTGCTGTGGACATCATTGTTTAAGACAGAGGATTGGTATAGTTCTTATATCAGAAGCCAGGGATGTAGCCAGTGATTTACATTTTGTACTCGGACCTAAATGTTGCTGCTTCCAGTACACACTTGTCAGTGTAGAAATGCACTCACCCCTCAACATGCTAACCCAAGATACATGGGAGGATGTACTTTATTTTCAAATTTTACAATTAACTGCCATACAAAGCTAGTTATTGAGATGTGTTCCTTTAGCACAAGAATTGTTTGTGAACTGCTATACTGTGAATATTCATTTACTCAGTTCTAAACAGTCTGTGCTTTTTTAGTGTTGACATTAGCACAAGCTGCTCAAGAAAACTGGACACATTTCAGTACTGTGAGTATGCTTACCTACATCCTTGGTAGGGCCTGCACACACAGATATATTCTACATTTGGGTAGGGGTGCAGAAGTACAGAGAGCGTACATATTATTGTGTGAATTTTATCTTGCTGGACTTACAAGGTTGCTGTGTACATGTTAGTTTATCAAGGCAAGTAGTCTGTCTGCATAACTCCCAACTGTGGACCTATCCACATGGTAGACAGAGATTAGCCTTTTATTCTTTGTCGGTGCACCACACGGGTCTTTTCAGCACTAGAGCAATGGCATTGTTACAGTTGGTTGCTACCAGTACATGGCTACATCCTTTTGTATTTCAGTGTTGTATTTCTACATAAGGGTATGCTTCCGGAACTCCTTCCGAAGCTATTTGCACAGTGTGTAACAGCACAAAGGCTGATATGCCTCTGTGTTTCTGCCTCTGCCAGACCTCTCAAACACTCAGGTACATATTTGAACAGACTCAGGGAAAAGTAGAGAAAAAGTCAGGGACACCTTTAAAATATTAGTGCCATTAAGTTGAGACTTTGAGAGAACCAGAGTATATGGATTAATACCATTTCTAAAGTAAAAGAAGTGTCTAACTCTTAATTATTGTCATTACTCATTACGTGTAATTCACCACCTTTCCTGGCCAAAGTCAGTAGTTTTCGGAGGGATTCAGATGGACAGAGCTAAATTTTCTTTCAAAATCAGGGACATCCCTGAAAATTAGGGACAGTTGGGAGGTATAGCCTCTGCTATACACAGATATACCAGTGTTTGTCCTGCTATGATACTGTATGGGGGTTGTAAAGTGATGGTGTAACATTATTTCCTGCTAGAATGGCTGCTTCTCTTATCACAGTCATGTAATGTAATCCCACAACAACTGTTGGTAAAGATCCACAGAACAAGTTGTGTGGTATGGCATTCCTATTTTTCCTTTTCATTCACTCATTCTGATGCATGATACATTTATTTCAGCACCAACTTGTTGTATATCTACCGTGGCTTAGTGGTACTTCATGCACTGCAGTGTGTACAAGGTCCGGGGTTCGAGACTGACAGAGGTGTTTTATTTTGCTGCTGAGCAGAACAAGGGCCCTCACATATAGAGTGACTAAGGCACTTTTAAGCAGTTGTAAGCAGGTTTGTGCGGGTTTGCGCAATGTTTAGCAATGCTTGGCTAAGCGCAAACAAGCACAAACCCGCTAACTACTGCTTAATAGTGCTTACTCCCACTAACCCCAAGCTCATTTCTTTGAAAGAAAAGAAAAATGGTGAGATAGGAAAGTGGTGAAAAAGGGGCACAAAGTGGGAAAGGCAGTAGGGAAAATAGCTCGGGATGTGCAGGATGGGTGTAGGGAAGGTCCATAGCTGCCCATTTCTTTAACAGCAACAGCTGTGCATATGGAAAAACTTTGGAGGTAAATATGAAACCTTCAACCCCTGATAGAGGGGTGAGGACAACAGTGTGTGTTGTAATGCCAATTAAATTACATTTTATGTGTCCAGGGGACATGTGTGCAAAATGGGCATTGGCGTAATTTGCGTAATTAAGCGGCATAATTATGCATAATTTGTGTAATTAAGCGGCGTAATTATGCAGAGTATTTTTTTTTTTTGGGAGCAGATTGCCCTTTTTTTTCCAGGTGAGAGTGGAATGTGGGGTAGGGGAAGTAGGTATATTTTGGGAGGTAGGTTGGGGAGGTAAACAGACAAGACAAACAAAATGCATACGGGGGTGGAATATGACACGTGGTGGTGAACACCATTGATGGGGAAGGATGTTTGGAAATCGCAAGCCCATGAGCCCACAGATGGCAACAGTGGAACTGAGATCCCCACCCATGAGCAGTCACCACTGCACCTTCACAGCCCAGAAGGTGGCTGTGCTGGGGGCTCTGTAGGAGGGGCAGGCTGACCTGGGAGTTGCGCCACTTGTGCCTCAAGCTGGCGCTGGTGAGAGATTCTGCAACAGAACGCTCGATCTCTCTACGCACCACAGACCGGACCATTCGAAGTGTGGTAGGTGGCCCTCCTCTGCCCACGCTTGCACGGGGGGGGCCTAGCCCCACCCCCTGCAGTGCTTCCACCCGAAGGTGGTACAGGGCCAACAGAGGAGGAGGTCCCAGGCTGGGCACCGGACCTGCTGGTGCCAGGTGCCATGGCCAGCTGAGGTGGGACAGGTGGGTCCACTGTGACCGGCCTTCCCATACAAACTATGTTTTGGAGAATTTAATAAAAATATGGGTTAGTAACAGTCAACAGCATTTCCAGTTAGTTATAACAGCATGCAGAAGTATTCCCATTAACCCAACACACCAGAGTTTCAACAGTTGAAAAGCAAGCATAACACATGCATATATAGAACAATAGTGGACATTACAACAGCATGCAGGTTTAATTGATGGCAACAGGCCACCAATATTGTGGTATTTGAACAGGGCACATGCATAGAAATTAATGCAAATATTTATAAACCAATAGGACATGTGTCCCTACAAATGTTTTGAGATTAGACATACCCATTGAGGTGTGGAATTGCATTTTTTATGCACATACAGTAGGGTGGAAAAGGTAGCTCAATTAACTTATATATCCTTCTAATTTACACTACATTCCTATTAACTGCAGTTATATGTCCCGTACATGTATTACTACACTACCCAATGTCCTTCTGTTGTGCAATTGAATTTTGCTAGATCATTATATACATGAGCTGTATCTGACATACAAACTGTCCAGGATGCAGATGTTACTGCTACATATTTTGAGAGTTGCTCACACACACTACTCCTGAGATGGTACACTTACAGCTCTACTTTCATATAATTATCTAGATATGTTCAGGTGAAATTATCGGTTATATGTTAACAGCTCCCTACATTTCTGGCAGCACACTGACATTTCTGGGGAACACAATACCAAGCTACTCATGTGCCAGATTAACCTGTACATGCTCGGTATGAACCAACAGTTATGGGCTGTAAATATGCATAAAAGCTACTGGCACTCCCTTCATCCACGTTATATGGGCCTACCCAAGTGTGGGTTAACTAACACTGCTTAATACAACAGTACTATTTCTAAAATGCAACAGTACAACAACATATCAAAGAAAATTACACAGACGCACTCCAGGAATTATACCTTTATTAAATATTTATTACACCTTTATTTATTGGGTTAAAAAACTTTTTTGAAGGCTCTCTCATTTATTTTATATAAAAGTACATGCAGAATAATAATTAAATAATTATTATACCTTTATTTATTGGGTTAAAACACTTTTTTGAAGGCTCTCTCATTTATTTTATATAACAGTACATGCAGAATAATTACTAACCTGCCTGGTGACGCAGCCTTTGCAGCCTATCTTCATGGGCTTGCTGATTCATAGTCCGGACACCTGCAGCTGTGAAGTAAATGCAGTGATAATGAGACATACCTATCCATAGTATAGACATGAATAGCAATTCTTAAATACTTAATACAATGGCTACTTACTCAGTAGTGGATCATTTGGCATCCCACGGGCCTCCAGAATCCACTGGTCCAGTTGATCCTCCTTACGTCGCTTCAGGTCAGAGTAATGGTGCCTGACCTGCTCACCAGTCCGAGGAACGCCAGTGGCACTGGTGAGATCACGAGCTGGACAGTTCCAGGCCTCTGTTTTGTATTGGATGCCCTGGTACTGGCCCTGCAGGAGTCTTTCCTCATGATTGTGGACAAGGAGCCAAACCATTACGTTGGTCTCCTCAATGCCCCAATGTTGCGCTCGAAATTGAGTGCCTTCTCTAACACTGGCCATGCTGACTGCAGAAGGGAGCTACAACCAGTTATGGCAAGTATTCCCACCTGTGGAGCTTAAATATGCCTCATTTTCTGCAATTATTTGTGATTGGCCAGTTTTGAAAAAACTCAGCTGTAGGCACACCTGCTTAGCTGATGTTAGCAATGTTTAATATTCTTTTGATAGATATGTGTCTGTTGAAAGTGCATGGTTCTGAAATGGTGTCTTGGCTTAGTGGTTATGTACTGTGACTATAATGCACAGTATCCCGAGTTCGAGCCCTGGCACTGTTTTTTATTTTCCTACTGGCCAGTCCTGAATGGTTAAGGTACAGTAGAGGAGGTGTGGCACTGTTTAGCTGACTTTGCTCAACTTTGCCCGACTTTGCTCAGCGCTGCCCGACATTGCTCGACGTTGCCCGACATTGCTCGACATTGCCCAACGTTGCTCGACATTGCCCGACACGCTGGTTAGCGAGGTGCGCAGCTACGCGCAAACATGTTCTGTTTGCGCTAGTTTGCGTGATGTGCAGCTCCGCGCAAAGACATTGCACTAGTTAACTTAGTGCTCATCTACGAGCAATTAAATATAAATATGCTCAATACTGGTAAAATATGCTTAGCAGTGCTTTACATTACTTAAAATAAGTTACTCATGCATCAGTATGCATAACCATTTTAACTTCCTATATATATATATATATATATATATATATATATATATATATATAAAATTTGTTCACTACTACATATAACATTTCAATGCTTTTTACAAAACTTTAAATAATACGTCAGGAAATATTTTTGTACACAGATTTGTAACAGAAAATGAAAAGTGTAGTGGTAGGACTGGAACTGGGAATGCCTCCTCTTTGTTCAAAGGCTCTAACCACTACGCTATCGCTGTTTCGCTTAATTTGCATATCTTTTTCTTATTATCCTGTTCGGTGACTAAACTGCTAACTGTAGCTAAGCAATGGACAAACCCACGCAAACATGCGCAAATACTGGCAGTTATATCGGAAATGAAAAAAAAAATTTTTTACTTTTTATATTTGTACGGGGTTTACTATATGGGGGAATGTAGTATTAGTATGTACTCATGTGAGCGGACTTGCTCATGTACCTAGACATTTTCCAAGTTTAAACTTGCAGGGGCATGGATTTTTGGACTTATCAGCAGTCCGACATGCCCCCTATACTCGTCCATGCTCCGTGTTAGTGTTAGAGTTGAGGCAGCGTGCCCTCATTAATATGCATGGCGTGCTGCCATCTTACTCTTAGACTGGCTCTTCCGTGTAAGCCTAATTTAGTCTTACACAGAAGATTAGTGAATCCTGGGGTAATGTAGAAAAGATGATTAGTAAAGCAGAAGTTAAAGAAATAGAAGTTGAAGTTATGGAGTGCCTGCGAAGTTAAGGATTTAATGTAGAAGGTCTAAAACAGACTGTATCACAGCATGATGGAGTGAGTCCCCAGAATAAGGAAAAGCAAGACGATCAGGAGATATGTGAAGAAGAAATATGGACGAGGGAAAGGAAAATAGATTTCTTATGGTGTAATATTGATGCAAAGGAGAAAGCAAAACTAACCAATACAAAAAGAGCAGCACCAAAGATATTTGAAGAAAAATATAGGGAAAGGAATCCGGATATGGAAAACTTTACAATACAAAAAATAAGAAGACTAAAAGGAAAAGTATAAAATGAGATTAGAAGTGAAGAAGTCAAAGAAATAGAAATTGAGGTTGTAGAACAGCTGCAAAGTGAATGATTCAGTGTAGGAAATTGAATACAGAAAGCACCACAACAAGATAGAGCAATGGATATCCAAATTAAGGGGAACCAGTGGAACAGGAAGCAATTGGTCTGGTGCCATATCAAGATATTTTGGAGCCTTCCACATGAAACCAGTATAAACATTCATTTGAAGCTAGACAGCAAGGAAAGGAACAGGAAACTGTGGAAACTCTGATGCAGTCAGTGTTGAGCAGTGATAGGCCAGTGAGTTCCCATATGACAGAACAACAGATGCCACAGGATGAAATTGAAGAGAATGTGCTACAGAAAGATGTTATAGAACTTTCTATAAAATGCCCACAGGAAACAGAAAACAAGGATGTGCCCTCAGTATGGACGAAAATGAATTAAGAGAAGAGTTGCTTTACTTAATAGACAAAGACAGATATATCAAGATCAATGAGAGAAATAGACTGCAGAAGGTGAATAAAACTCCAAAAGTTAGAAGCTTGATAAAGCAAATGAACACAGTAATTTGGACTGTCCATAAAGATCCATGCGATATAACAGAAGTAAACAGAATATATTACTTTGCTGCTAAATTAATAACTTATAAAGTTCTACCACAGGAACACATGGTAGCGAGGGAAAAGAGGAGGTGAAAGCGAATACAATCATGGAAATTGTTAGAAGATTATAGAAGAGGGAATAGATCAACAAAAATACTAAGAAAGATAGATGTGATAAAAGCAATGCACAGTATTAGAACAGGCCAGGATCTATTATGCACTATTGGAGATAACAAACTAAAAATTTCATAACAGGCAGAAAGACTTAGAAGATATGAAGATAAATATATGGGAAAAGCACAAAATAAGCAATTTATTGATGCCCCATAAAAGTTTTATGGAGAAGTGGGAAATAAGGTAAAAGGAATTGAAAGGCTGCCAAAAAAAGAGGAAGTAGATACATTCTGGAGAAGTATCTATGAAGCTCCTGTGGAACATAACAAAGATGCTAAATGGGTAGAAAAAGTAAAATAAAGAATAAAAAGTTTAAAGGTGTAGGATATTAAATGGGATGAAATAACAGCCAGAGAGATTTAAACAAAGTTGAGAAAAGCCTCTGACTGGAAAGCCCCAGGTCCAGATGCAGTACCTAACTTTTGGCTTAAAGTATTAACTTCTTTGCACAAGGATTTAGCCATGAGTAAGAACTATTTATATGCACATCCCGAACACACAGGAAAAACAATGCTCTTACTTAAAAGTGAACCTGCAAGCTACCCTAAAAATTATAAACCAATAACTTGTCTTCCACCAACGTATAAGCTATACATGGGAATTGACGCCAACAGAGTTTATAGTCATTTGGAAGAAAACTCAATTATGGCAGTAGAAAATAATGGCAATAAAAGAAAGTCATATGGAACAAAGGGGAAGAATCTAAGTATGGTATGGATTGACTACAAAAAAGCATTTGATAGTATTTCACATTAATGGATAAAAGAGTGCTTAAAAATGTATAAGATACACCTTACACTGACTACATTACAGTAACCATGAAACAGTGGCACACCACTTTGCAGTTAAGCCATGATAAAGGACAGATTATTATCCCAGGGATAAAAATTCAAAGGGGGATATTCCAGGATGATTCTTTGTCACCGTAGCTATTCTGCCCTGCCATTAATCCATTAAGCTATTTACTTAACAGCTTAGGCCATGGCTGCAATTTGTCTCATAGAAAACAATTAAGTCTAAAGACTTCTCATCTTCTCTTTGTCGATGATTTAAAACTGTATAGATTATCAGATGTGGAACTGAAAGCACAGTTGCAGGTTGTCAAAACTTTTTCAGATGATATTGGAATGTCATTTGGTCTTGATAAATGTGCAAAAGCAACCTTTAAAAAAGGAAAACTGCAGCACCAGGAAAATATCAGTTTGGGACAAGAATGGGATATAAAACAACTTGAGCAAGAGAGGGTTTATAAATCCTTGGGAATTTATGAAGGATCAGCAATAAAACATGAAGAAATGTGAATAAAACTCAGTAAGGTGTACTTTAGAAGACTTAAATTAATCCAGAAAACAACATTGACATCTAGGAACAAGATCCAAGCTATTAATCAGTTTGCTCTTCCTGTCCTAACGTACAGTTTTAGAATGATTGATTGGCCTCAAAAAGTGTTGGATAGACTGGATATTAAAACAAGAAGGATGCTTCATGCTTACCAAATGATTAATAAAAGTCAGTGTATACCAAGATTATATATTCCCCTTTCCGAAGGAGGGATGGGCTTCCTTGAAATTGATTACATGTATAGATCTGCAATTGTGGGACTTCACACGTATTTACTGACCTCACAAAATCCAAATGTAGTGAAATTTTTGAAACATGAGAGAAATAAATCTAAGATGAAGTCTCTGCTGAATTTAGCAGAAGCATATCGACATCAAGCAGGAATGGAAATCAAACCAGAAGTGGATAAAAACCAGGCAGCAACTGAATGTGCCAAAAAACAAAAGAAAGAATACAAGGTGAAGGACCAGTTGAGAAGGCAAGAAATATGGAAAAAGCATAAATATCGTTGCAAGTATAGAAAACTTTCTGGAAGAGCCTGATGTTGATCAAGAACGAAAGCAGGAATGGTTAAGGAGAGGCAAATTCAAACCAAGAAATGAAAGGTTAATATTGGCAGCCCAAGATAGTGGGCTACTTACACGCTAGTTTACAAAGTCCATTGAACATGTGGGAGAAACAGACATATGTAGGTTTTGTAAAACCTAATTGGAAACCGTCACACACCTTCTTGCTGGTTGCAATGCACTAATGGCAGAGGGACTGTATACTGAAAGGCATAATAATGTGGAGAGACTGTTACGCTGAAGATTGTGCAGACATTATGGTATCAAAGTGGCTGAAAAACAATGGAAACATGAGCCACAAAGAATCATAGAAAATTATGAAGTTTATATCACATGGAATCCCCCAATGCCAACAGTTCAAAAGATAGATGCTAGAAAACCGGATATAGTGGTCCAAGAAAAGAAGACAAAAGCAGCATTGATCATTGAAATCGCCACACCCAGTGACTATAGTGTCTTGCGTACAGAGAGACACAAAGTCATAAAATACTTGGATATGCAGGCAGAAATGAGAGCCATGTGGAAGAAAGATACCTAGACAGTTCCAATAGTAGTAGGAGCAACGGGTCTTATAAAAAAGAATTTACAATCATATTTAGATATGTTACCAATTCATGTAACACCATACAAATTGTAGAAGGAGTCATTACTGGGCACATTGTGGGTGCTACGAAAAGCACTTTTGGCTGACATCAATACTAATTTCATGAACTTTAAACGTACATTGACTTAGGAAGGGGTCCATTCCTGTCATGGTGTTAGAAACCCAAAAGACTTGGAGAAATTAAAAATGCCAGAAAGTTATGTTTGCAATATATAGCTTATGCTGTTTACTGTAAATGGTAGATTGTGACTCCAAAACAAAATGTTAATTATGTAGTTTTATGGGAAAAAGGGCTTAAGGAATGATGGATACAGGAGCTGAATGCTGTGCCAGTATCCAGATGAATTAAAGTATAAAAGCAGTGAACAAAAATTCATCTTTGCAACGCAGATGTTAATAAGCTGTAGTGCTGGGTTACACAATCTACCTTATAACACACTGCATGCATGAATTTGCATGAATGTCCATGGAATCAGTTTAACAATAACTGGGATGCATAGCGCTATGCGGGGGGGGGGGACATCATGGGCAGTGTAGGAGTTGTTCTGTAAACATGCACATGCAGCATGCAGTAGTGATAATCTACCATACTGTGTGAAGATAGAGGCTTTTCGACACATTTAAATTTGGACATTTATATACAAATGCATTTAAATTAAGTGGATTTATGGTGTGCATAATCTGCATAACTACAGTTTAGTGGAAGTACAATACTGGAATTTGATACTGAGATGTGGATTTGAAAGTATTCTTGGATAGTATTAACGTTTAGTTAGGACACACACTTCATATTTCATGCTCATCCATTGAGTGTGCTAGATGTGTTCTAAATGTTTTTGTTCATATTTAAAATTTGCACAGTGTGATACACTACACATATTGCATATTCTGCATGCAGTGCTTGTAAGGCTGTTCCCTGCGTACCTCCATGCATGATCATTTCATATGTTAGCACTTCTGCCAGTATGAAAATGACATGCTAGCAGCCAAGCCGATAGTAAGCCAAAAATGTAACCCAAATGGCCTCTAGGTGACCGCCTAGGGCAGTGTTCTGCTACGGTACTTTTCCACTATTTATTTATTTTTCATCCTAAAGTAAATAAACTTAGCATTACTTTACTTTAAAAAAATAGTTGAAAAGCAACAGTGCCATACTACTAAACTGTCTTGTAAACTACTGAACATCTGAGATAACCAGCCAATTATTATTTGGCACACATCTGCAAGATTAGGATACGGTCAATGAGTTAACTGTGGCAGGAGCCCGTCTAGACTATGAGACAGCATGAACTCTCACTTTAATAAAATAAATTATTTGTTTTAATGGTGCTGATTTAAGTATCTATTCATAAGAGGCTTCCAAATATAGCTTTGAAAGACATGTTCAAGGTGTGTTCACTCAAGCTGAATTACAAGAAGAAGAAATCTGCTGAGAAATGCAGTGACATAGTCAGAAGTGGCATTTTTTTCCTCTTTGTAAGTGTTTTTCATAAGGCTTCTGTTATCATTTTCAGAGAACCTCCAGAGTGATAACATTTTAGCAAACTGTTGTTGATTACTGACATAAATTTTCTTTTAGAATACTTCCACTCTTTAAGGAAGATAAAATCTAATTTATTTAAAAAAGAAAATTATCTGCTATGGTTTGTTTGTCTTACAGAGAGCTTTGTGTCAGCATACAATTTTGTCTGTTTAAAAGTTTTGCATGCTGTATTCTTTTTTTTTGATACTCTGAACTCTTCAAGAATCTAAGCATAGTTTGAAGACTAAGGGGGAATTTAATAAAGCCTACACAGTCTTTTTTTACCGTGTAGGCATTGTGGCATGCTGCTTACATGAAAGTAAGCAGGTTTGTGATCCAGTAAGCACTGCTGAGCTGTGTGCACGAGCACGCCAACACAGGAAGTTCTGTGGCATGCAGATCACCTCATAAAGAGGTGAATCTCATGCAAATGAGGCAAGTAGAGTAATTCATCAAGCAGATGGGCAGCCCTACAGGCCCTGTGTCAGTGTCTGTAATGTACACGAAAAAATTCCGTGTACAAGATTTCAGACAGACAACAGGGGCTGTAAACACGCAGGTAGACGGACAGAAATGGCATAGCACATACAGATATGAGCAAAACTATCCATCCTGTGCCCAAAAAATGTAAGGGAAATAAGTCAAAATAATTAAATTTTTTTAATGATCTGTGTATGTTTGCGCAGAGTGGAAAAAACACATTTAATAGTATAAACCACAAAAAAAATCCAACAAGCCACTTCCAGATAGAGAATCTTTAATGGTTAAGCACTTTCATTCACCAGAACTTCATCAGAACCATGTTTTAATTATGAAAACACGCCCATTTATACCCCCTGATAAAAGTCACATGTAACAAAATCACCAATACATTTAAAAACTAAGTTTCTAAAACCATTAACCCATTACATACCATAATACTTCAATTTCAAAACAGAATTAATGGAACAAACATCATTTAGACCAGGATGGTTACAGGCATTTAAAATCAGCTGCCATTTTAGTTCAGTCATTTCTAAATGTTCCTCAATATACCATCCCTGTCCATCTGTTTTAATTTGTTCTAAAATCATAAAGTTAAAATTATGCTGTGTATGTCTTTCAATATGTCTATACAATGCATTTGTACTTTTATGATTCTTTATATCTAAAATGTGTTCATACACCCGCCTTTTAAAATGTCTCTTACTTTTACCCACATAAAATGCTGTGCATGAACTACACTGGGCTAAATACACTATACCAACAGTGTTGCAAGTAAATCTATCCTTAGTATGATAAATGTGGCCGTTAATAGTGAAAACATCACTAGAGTTAACATACTGACAAATGGAACAATGTCCACATTTTCTGGTACCAACTATACACACTTCGACATGTCTCTTTTCTAAAATATTCTTAATGGAATTAGCTTTTTTGTATACTATCACTGGTTTAATACCTAATTGCTCTATGAAATCTGTGTCTGTAAAGACTAATTCCCAGTTTTTACACAACACTTCAGATATGTAATAACTGTCCACCGTAAATGGTGTAATGAAACTATAAGTATAATTCTGTGCAACATTATTACCTATCTGTGCTGCATTGGTATTAACATTTTCTGCAGGTGGTCCCAATATGGGACTATATACCCCATTTATTTTTCTATTTACCACCTCATTTAAAATATCTTCCAAAGAAGTGTGAGGATAACCTCTTTTTAAGAACATATCCATGACATTCTTACATTCTGTATAAAACTCATCTAAATTAGACACCATTCTAGCCACACTAACTAGTTGGCCCTTAACCACAGCTTTTTTTTGGTGTCTCGGGTGCCAGCTAGAAAAATGTAAATAAGTATTGGAAAAAGGTTAGTTTACAAAAATTGTAGAATAAAAACATTTGTTTAAAACATCCTTCCCAAACTCAATGTCCAAAAAAGAAATACTGTCAGTATCATAATGGGAAAGAAATTTTAAGAATTCAACTGTGTGGTTAATATACCCTAAAAATTCATTTTTCAATGGTTGTTGTTGTTGTTGTTTGTCTTTCGGGTTTTTCCTGGTAAGGGGTCGCCCCAGCGGAACTCCAGTCCGCTAATGATTGGCAGTAGATTTTTTTTTATGAAATGCCGAGGTGCCAGCTCGACGCCCAACCTTCAACGAAGGCACGCCCATTTACGCACACATGTCTTTTGAACGCTACCCAACCACGGGGAGGACATGCAGACTCCACACAGAAGGCAATTCCAAGCCAAGCCGAGAATCGAACGGGAGAACCTCTTGCTGTGAGGTAACATCGCTACCGCTGTACCGCTGTGGTATCTATCCAAAAAATAAAAACATTATCCAGAAATCTAATATATAAAGACCAACAGTTTACATACTGGCTAGTAAAAATGTAATCCTTTTCCCATTTTATCATAACGTAATTGGCAAAACTAGGGGTGCATGCTGAACCCATTGCTACCCCGTTAGTTGCCTATATGTTTGTCCCTCAAAATAAATAAAATTATTTTTTAATACTGTTTCCATTAATGTAACACAAACATTTACAGTAGTATTGCTTAATACTTTTGTACTGAACAATTGTTGCTCAAACCATTGTAGACCTATATCTTGTGGAATAACTGAGAACAAGTCATGCACATCCATAGTAACAAATATCCCTGTCTCAATATATGGCAAGTTATTAATCATTTCTAAAAAATGCCATGAATCTTTGCAAATGTGGATATTTGGAAAAAACACTTTTAACATGTTCATCAATCCACTGAGCTATAAAATAAGTTTTACACTTTGAGCCATCCACTTTGAGCCTAAACGGTGGATTTTCTAGGCCTTTGTGTATTTTGGGAATCCCAAGCACACTGGCTAGAGCTGGTTTGTCATTCATCATGAAATCATAATAATTTTTGTTGATTTCACCCTGCATAAGCATATCATTCAATAACAGATCAATATTACGAAAAGCCAAGTTAATTTCATTCCTGGAAGCTTCACTATATTTGTCACTAAGTAACAAAGAATTCATGTTATTGATGTAATCAACTGAATCCATAATGACAGTCCCACCCCCTTTATCAGGTTTCATAACTCTGATGCTACGATCACATACAAGCTCATTTAATACTTTTCTTTTCTCCATAGTAACATTGTAACACTTGGTCCTACATTTCTTATTTACAAGTGCCGTATTTCACTTTCACATAATCTTTCAAATGTCTGTATGGAGGAATTTAAAGGGGAATTGAATACACTGGGACGATGAAACTTGTCATTACTATACACATTATTTGAGGGCATGTAAGAAAATAACATTTTAAAATTCAGTTTACGAGTGTACAACTTTAAATCACATAAAGTGCGAGAAATATTAGCTCTTTTAGCTGGTACAAATGGCATTCCTTTCGATAGAATATTGGCATGACTGCTGTTTAAAGATTTACTGGAGTAGGTGTAAAGTTTATAATCACCAGTGTCGTTTAAAATAGTAACCAATGGTAGTGGTATAGGTATTATTGCTGTAGGAATCTGAGCATCACTCAAATCCAAAGAATTATTGAAAGTCTCACATGTAATATTGTCAGTGGGAAAAAACAACTCACCATTTGCAGCCTGTGATGGTTGTTGCTCCATTTCAGTTACCGGAAAAATAGTAGACATACATACGTCAATGTGCTCAACAAGCAATTCACTAGAGACCACTGGGGGATGTAAAAAATAATCTAAAACATTGTTCCTTTCATTATCGCACAATAAATCAACTATCTACTGTAATACCCATTGTTCCTCTTTGGTCGTGCACCCTGTAGCACATTCCCTTGATCCTGCTGCTGCCATGATGTTGAATGGTTTTGTTGGTTCTGTATCCGCTCTGATCTGCGTGGTCCGTCTAACTCTAAAATGACGGATACATTTGTAGACATGAAAGCGTTCGTATTGACATCACCATTAATATGATTATTTTGATTGGTCCTATTATTCTTGGAACCTGGAAGTGGGCGATATGCCTTGTTATTAGCATAGGCATCTGAATCCCTCTGTAATTTTCTGATTTTCCGTTCCAAATTCTTGGAACAATAAGAGTCCACAGCAGAAATTATATTGTTGAACTGAGGCATACAATGATCGAATAATAAGTCAGCACGAATGTTCCTATTGAGTAATTTCAACTCCTAATCAAGCTGTTCTAAGTATTATTATTGTATTTGATTAACAAACGCATTACATCACTACCAGTTCCATCAAATAGGGTATGTAATTCAAGTAGAAAATCAACATTGTCATTAATGCTATTGGGATAACGCCAAACGTGTAGTCCCTTGGGAACCTGTCCCTTCTCAGTATTGTTGATTAAATAAGTATTGTCCAATTGTAGCGTCTTATAATCATACAGATGATGTTCGAATTTCTTTAACTGCTCAGCTAACGACATATGGGATACAGAAGAATTGTTAACCACACAAGACTGATTCGAATTGTTAGTAAAATTAAAATTATTCACCTTCTAATCATATTGTTCACCCACATCACGTTGGGTAGTATTATTAGATACATTTTCATTCATAATAGAATGATTCCTATTCGATAACTGGGTTAGGGGCAAACCCAGTGAATCTGCTGAAGCATTTATATTAGAATTGTCACCAGCCAAAGACAAAGCATGTAAAGCAAGTTGTTGACTGACTTCATATAACAATGTAGGTAAGCCCTTCATGGGTGTTGGTAATGCAGTTAACCCTCCATCCGGGTTCAGTTCGTTGGTGGTATTAGAAGACATCATAAATTCCACCGATAAAACAAACTAAGGACCACAAAAAAAAATCCAACGAGCCACTTCCAGATAGAGAATCTTTAATGGTTAAGCGCTTTCATTCACCAGAACTTCATCAGAACCATGTTTTAATTATGAAAACACACCCATTTTTATCCCCTGATAAAAGTCACATGTAACAAAATCACCAATACATTTAAAAACTAAGTTTCTAAAACCATTAACCCATTACATACCATAATACTTCAATTTCAAAACAGAATTAATGGAACAAACATAATTTAGACCAGGATGGTTACAGGCATTTAAAATCAGCTGCCATTTTAGTTCAGTCATTTCTAAATGTTCCTCAATAAACCATCCCTGCTAAATGTTCCTCAATAAACCATCCCTGTTAAATGTTCTTCAGTAAACCATCCCAAAAATACCATGTACAGGTTTTAGGCAGACAACAGGGGCTGTAAACACGCAGGTAGAAGGACAAAAATGGCATAGCACATACAGATATGAGCAAAATTATCCATCCTGTGCCCAAAAAATGTAAGGGAAATAAGTTAAAATAATTTTATTTTTTTAATGATCTGTGTATATTTGCGCAGAGTGGAAAAAACACACGTAATAGTATGTGACTGAACTGTATTATAGGACCCTACGTGGAGTATCTGCAATGGTGGAATGGTGCTGTTGCTAATGAGGTGGGCCTAGAACCGTGTCGTTTTCAGGTTGTGTGTGCACAGATCCCTGTGCAAATGAGGTGGGGTTACTAAATAGCACAAATGGGTATCTGTGTCTGCATATCCCTTCTGTGTAGGCACAGAACCGTGTTGGTGTTCACAGAAGAGGTAGCTAACATCAAGAGCGGGTGTGTCTGAGGACATCTAAGCTGATTGGAGCTCAGCTGCACCTGTTTGCATGGCACGCGGCTGTGCTTAGCAGGGTAGTGTGTACACTGGCTTATAAGCTTTATTTACCTTCAGGGCGCGTGTTTCCGTGTGTTTGCATGGTGCTCTGCCATGCTGAGTGTGACCTTTCAGGTTGGTGTGTACAGTGACTGCTACATTTGTTTACCTTCCCAGCGCTTGTTTCTGCATGTTTGTGCGGCTCTGTGCTAAGTGTATCTAAAAGCTAATGATATATTAATTACTGATGACCCCTGTTTCACTTAAACTAGGGCCATTAAATCTTCCTAATGATGTACTTGGCAGGTGGAATGCATCATAGGTAACCAATCACAGAGTCAGCACCTACAGTAGAGCACTATAAAGTATGCATACACCCTACATTCTGATTTTTCACTCATACTCTGCACCATTAGAGTGCAGACCTGGGGAATTTTAACTGAAAGAATGCTACGGGCTGCTGCAGGTGTGCTACATCTGTATGTGCTAGATACTGAAGTCAGTGTTGCTGCTGGTGATGTTGACAATAGGCCTAGACAGAGAAGGAGAAGAGTGTTCCGGCCCAGGGTAACTTTCCAGGAGCTACATGAGCTGGAGATTGTAGAGCGCTACAGGGTGGCCAGGGACATATTTCAAGAACTCACTGAGCTCTGCCGCCCTCAACTCAGACCCACAGCCAACAGAGGGGAATCCATCCTAGTGGAAACAAAGGTATGTGTAGCCCTCAGGATAATAGCCACAGGTACCTTCCAAAGACCAACTGGGGACATGGTGGTCTCACAGGCATCAGCATCCAGGGTATTCCACCAATTCGTGGATGCCATGCTACCACATGCCAGTGAGCACATTTATTTTCCCCTCACCCCTGAAGTGAGGGCCAGCAATATTCAACACTTCTACCTTGTAGCACACTACACTGAGGTACTGGGTGCCATAGATTGCACTCATGTACATATCAAGGCACCACCCAGTGAGCAGGGTAGAATCTAGGTCAACCACAAGAGGTACCACTCCATCAACTGCCAGGTCATGTGCAATGCCCAGGGCATTATCCTGAATGTGTGTGCTGGTAGCCCTGGCAGTTATCACGACTCCCATATCTGGCACACATTACAGCTGTACCAGATGTTTGCTAGGGAGGGGGGGAATATCCCACATGGTCATTTACTGGGGAATGTGACTACGCCCCTGGAACTGTGGATGATGACATCCATCAGAAATGCACACCCACCCACCGAAGAATGCCATAATGAGGCACATGCACAAACTAGGAACATCATAGAGTATATATCTGGTGGAGCCCTGCAGTACTCTCCAGCCACATATGCACATATGTTCTCAATATGTGCCATGCAACACAATATGATCCTGGGGATACAGCTGCAGCCGGATCAGCAAAGGGAAGAGAGACACAGCCCCCCACCAGTGCCTCTGTCACCACAGCCATCCTCACAAGAGGACTCTGAGGAGGACCCTCTGATGTCCCTGTAGGCAGATGTAGGCATGCCCAATATGTCCTGACATTGGCTAAGAGACAACGCATAGCACATTCACTGACAACCTAGGGCCCTAGGGACTGACACCTTACTCCTACTCACATACATATAGTAAACATGTTGATGCCAGGCAACCCACACAACCTGTACCTATCCGTGTATTGGTTGTGTACTGCGTGCCTTACACAGAGTCAGCCCTGAACTACAGGTTTCTCAACTGCTGCATTTGCAAGGCAAAGTCTCTAAGCTACACACTAATTGTAAGGATTACAATAATATAGTCTATGTATGGATTTGTTGTTGTTATGTAAGGAAATATAGTGGGCTAATTGGACAGATGTAACATCCACATGGAACTATTGATACCCATCCAGAAGTGTGTGTTCCTTAATGGTCACTAGGCCTCATGGTTGGAATATTCACTACATCAGTCAAGGGAGATGTTAAACAGTGGGCTCACTTGATATTTGGACTACTGTATATCCCAGCAGATCATGTGCCATTGTTCTCCTACCCTCAACACAGCAGTGTACCCATACAACTGCTTTGACAGAAAATCACCTATGGTATATCAGTGGACCAGACAATCTCAGGGATGTAACATGTATATTGCTCACACCATTGTATGTCTCTCCTCATGCAAGATAACAACGTACATACTTATGCTGTTGATAGCGTGATGAATGACTCCTCTCTGTCTGGTGACCTGAGTGACTCAGTCAACTAGGGAAGCTAGCATGGCTGATGGTGTTGATAGTTCTAATCTGGAATTACTCACATCTTTTGCATGTGAAGTAGTACTATGTTGGTGTTTGCACAGACTGTCATACCTCTTACTGTAAGAAATCTGGACAAAGCCAGTAAGATTTGGGGGACATAGCCCCAAACATAGGGTGAGATTTCAAATACTGTCCCCATAAACCTTGAAAGTCACTGAAAGTAAGGGTGTTACATTAATATATATGTTCTGAAGGATATAACGTCTGAAACACAAATGTTTGTCTGTAAGTAGTATAATGTAGTGGCATCAATATTCAATACTTCACCAGAAGACCACAAATGTATGGGGAACAGACCAAACATATCAGGCAAACCTCTGGACATTCTGTGGAAATCAGGACAGTTTTGAAGTATGTAGACTGTCAGTCTGTTGGTGGTGTAACATCACCAATCGTAGTCACAGATTAAGTACAGCATACAGCTGGAAAATGCTGTAGACAGTTCGAGTGAAGTGCTTTACTGCAGAAACAGGGGCGTATGTTAATGTCTTTAACATACAAAATCCCAGACTGGAGTACAGGTAGGTGTGGACTAGAGTCACCTTATTAGTACTGATATTCCCACTGGGCATACCTATACACTTAGTTAAAATGAGCACAGTTCTGTTGCCCCTTCATCAAGATGACCTGTTAGGAATAAATGTCTATACAGACAGATATACCTATACATATTCATCTGTCAGCATCTCTCGCTCACATGCACAGTATAGCTATGTACTGATATATACATATATATATATATATATATATATATATATATATATATATATATATAGCTATATACATTAAAATGATACATACACCCCCATATATCTACATAACATATATACATATCATACACACACACACACGCAGCTACAGTTATATGTACATCCATTATATACAAAAGTATGTGCATGGATGTCTGTATTGTCCAACATACCGTAATAATGGTGAGTAAATCTCCACTATTACACAGTCATACAGTTGCTCAAAGGATCCAAGCTAAGGGTGCAACAGTGTAAATTCCACATACCCACAGACCCCAGTGCCTTCTGGATGTCACCACGTAGACAAACACAGGTGAGCAGCTGCTGTAATGTATAATGTTGTCAGTGCATGTATTTACAGGGTAACTTGTCCCTGCCCATAGGTATGCCTGTACAACTGCAAGCAGCCACATATGGCCATACTGGTAAATGTACACACATAGTTAGGATAATTAGTTATCCCACTGCTAGGATACTAGATACAGATAACAGTATAAAGCAATATCACACTGCAGGCCACAGATACTGGTCAACACAAGCCTAGTTTGTGTAATGCACAAGTACTTTGCCTGCAATCATCCATACAGCAGACTTAAAATGTGGCAAGTGTGATAAGTACTGTGATCTATAGTGTGTAAGAATAGATAGTTAGGGGTTCTAATTTCACTCCAGCCCACTCGGTGCATGACTGTGTCAGAGTGTGTGTGTGGGGGTTCTCCCCCCAAATGAATGGATGTACCCTCATTGGCTATCCACCTGCAATGGTTATATACTCTTTGGCCCTGTAACTTGCTGATAGCTTCCACACCTCCCTCTTCTACAAGGCCTGATGATGTCAGCCTCCTTAAGACTACCAGCTGACAGTGTAATATCAAATGTAAGACATGGTGCCTGTGATAAGTACAGTGATCTATAGTGTATAAGGCTAGATAGATAGGGGTTCTAATTTCACTCCAACCCACTTAATGCGTGACCGTGGCAGAGTGTGTGTGTATGTTTCTATGCGTCTGTATCTCCCTGCAAATTAATGGACATGCCCTTATGGGCTAGCCACCTGCAATGGTCATACAACTTTTGGCCCTGTAACTTGCTGCTAGCTTCCACACCACCCTCTTTTACAGGGCCTGATGATTTCAGCCACCTTAAGACTACTAGCTGACTGTGTAATATCAGATGTAAGCCATGGTGCATGTGATAAGTACTGTGATCTATAGTGTCCATGACTAGATAGGTGAGGGTTCTAATCTCACTCCAGCCCACTTGGTGCATGTGTATATATCCATTTGGCATACCCTTGGTAGCCTAGACATATGTAGGGTTTTGTAGTGTTTTATTTGTAGCGGGTGATGTGGAAAGGACTGACCACAACAAGGCCTATGTATGTCATCAAACATATGTCCTAAAATAATAGTACTAGCAGACATGAGGTGTGTTGCGTGCACCTACGTACTGTGATCTGTAGTATGTACCATTACACAAGTAAGTGTGCACACCTACATACAACCAACCTGCACTACATGTGTGTCTTGGTGTGTCCTGTATGCACTGATTGGAAGTGGTGCTTGCCTCAATGTAGCCATTTGTTTGTGTGAGCCTGTTAGAGCATTTTACAACATGTTATGAAACCGTGGGACATATGGATTGAACACAGAGAGTACTGTAGCCTTCGACTGTCACTGGTCAGAAAGATGTGGATGCATTCACTGTTGTACAATGAATGCCGACAGGTTTGGGACATACATCCCAGACTGGCACTGTTATACTGAATGTAACAGTCATCGCAGCTGTCATTGTGTGCAATGGCACCCTTGCCATGTCACTACATAGTCAACTACCCAAACATAGACTGGGAACATTACTCAAGCCCCAACACCCTAGCCCAAAGGTTCCTTGAGTTCATAAACTCAAATGTTATGGAACAACTAGTCACCATTCCCACAAGAAGAGAAAATATACTAGACCTGATCATCACAAACATGGGGACAAAATGCTCCACACCAGAAGTATATCCCTCATTGGTGAGATCAGACCATAAATTAATCTCACTGGAGATCCACATCCCGCCCCACCCCAGCAAAAAGACCACAGTGAAGAACTTCTCAAAAGCAAACTTCACACTTCTTAAGACTGGAGTGGTATCCTTCAAGGCCCCCGAGCCAGTGGAAACCACAACCCACTCTGCTGAATCCCTTACAAATGCTTTCTACGAGCACCTCCAGGATTGCATGGATCAAGCAATCCCAAATAAAATCAAGACCCTTTCCACCAAAGGCAGGCGCCCGGTCTGGTGGACTCCAGCCATAAACAAACTCTACAACAAGAGGAGAAAGCTACTACATGACAGAGCAAAATCCCTAAATGGGAAGGCATCTCTGATCAATACTAGCAAAAAACTACGATCACTCATAAAATCATCCAAGGCCAACTTTGAGAGAAAAATCGCTAATGACACAAAAGTCAATCATAAAGCCTTCTTTAGCTATGTTAGAAACCTGGGTGGAAACTCCCAGATATACCCAGAATTAGTCCAAAATGATAAAAAAATCACTGAACCCACAGACATTGCCAACATACTGGCAGACAGGTTCAGTGCAAATTTCTCCCCTCCCTCCCCCTCAAAAGGAGAAATATCTATCCCACCAGAGTCTAGCCTCCCAAACATCTCAGATGCCCAGGTGAGAGCTGCTCACTCTAAAGCAAAAAACACAGCATCAGTGGGACCGGACGGTGTCCCCGGCTGTGTGCTACACGAACTCAATGAGGAACTAAACCCACACATAAGGCTGCTGTTTAATCTTAGCCTTACTACAGGATACGTGCCAAAGAATGGCGTACGGCAACTGTGGTCCCACTCCACAAAGGCGGTGCTTCTACGGACCCTGGAAATTACCGCCCCATAAGCTTGACGAGCCTTGTCTGCAAAGCTATGGAAAGGATCATAATGGAACTCATAAATAAAGACATTGGGGACCTACAGACACTGGATCCTACCCAATTTGGCTTTGTCAAGGGCAGATCCTGCCTCTTGAACTTGGTCGACTTTTTCGAAACAGTCACTAAGGCCATTGATGAGGGTAAGGCAGTTCACAGAGCCTACCTTGACCTAGCAAAAGCGTTCGACACAATACCCCACTCGGGCATCATAGAAAAGCTCACCAGCTTAGATGTAAACCCATATGTCACAAGATGGGTTGCAAATTGGCTCAAGGACAGAACACACAGGGTTAGAGTTGCTGGTGCCATGTCAGACTCTAAGCCGGTCATGAGCAGTGTCCCACAGGGCTCAGTCCTGGGCCCCCTCTTGTTCAGCATTTATTTTTCTGAAGTGCAGGCAAACATAGGGGGATTGTGGCTGACAAAATTTGCAGATGACTGCAAACTGGGCACCATAATTGACACTCCATCAGACACAGACATCCTCCAGAAAGGTCTCATAGAAATGGATAACTGGTGCCAGAGCCATGGCCTTAAGCTAAATGCCAAAAAATGTATAGTCATACCCTTTGGGAAAAACAAGGTAACCCCTAATTACCACATAGGTGGTAATCCATTAAACACGGAAGAAGTTATCAGGGACCTGGGGACCCAAGTTGACAGTAACCTCTCTTTTGACACTCACATTGCCAAAGTGGTTAGGAAGACCTTCTACATTGCCCACCTGATCATGAAGGGATTCACATCCAGATCAGGAGAGGTCATTGTACCCTGTACTCTTCACTTATCAGACCAATGATTGAGTACAACGCCCCATTCGAATGTACCTTACCCGACACCTGCAGCAGTTGGAAAGACCCCAAAAGTTCCTCACCAAAAGGATAAAGGGGCTCAAACATATGTCATACGATGCCCGACTGAAGAAACTCCAGCTCTATTCAGTCGCATACTGTCTGCTCAGAGGTGATCTGTGCCTGACATACAAGGCCATGTCCAACCCGGAATTAATGGACATGCTCCACCTCAAAAAATCCAAATCCACCAGAGCCACGAGAGCAAGAGACTTAAACCTCAACACGGATATAAATAGGACGTGCTGGAGGGACAGATTCATCACCCAGAGACTCCCTACACTATGGAACAGAATCCCAGTCCATGTGAGGCAGAGCCCCTCACTGACTCTGTTTAAGAGAAAAGAGAAATCTTGACGAGTGGATGGGAGATTGTAGGTTTACCCCGGGAATCATCTCTGTATCACTGCTGGACAGAGGCACAGCAAACTAATGGGTATAGTATTCTCATCCTAAGGGGTGGTGAAAGCCACACACACTCTGACTAGGCTTATAAATGCCCTAGGGCAGATAGCCTAGTATGAACCTATGAACCTATGAACCTATATCATACAACTGTAGCAGCCACACAGGTTCCAAGTTACACCCATACACACTGTAGAGAACATGTCCTGTGGAGTCCATGTCAGGACCGTACATGTGTAGTTCATCTCTAAAATGCTTTAGAGGGGATGTGTATGTCTCCATGCAGGGAGGTGTCATTTCCCACTGTGTACCTCCTGTGTATCCATGACAGGACTAACACATTTGTCACCTCTACTACATACCATCAGTGCGGTATGCATAGTACATGCTGGTGAAACAGGTATGTAACACAGGCAGTATACCTTACATGAAACAGACCCCCATGCATGTCACACACACATCTATTGTGATGCACATCATGTGCAGCTTACACATTGGGATGCACAACACAACAATCATAACTGTTGCCGGGCAACTGTTGGTACTGGACACAGGATATATGTGGATGCGTCATCTTCATCAAAACCATGGTAGCACTTATGAAGGGTAGCAGACCTTGTCACACATTAGGGATGCATGAGTATGCTGAATGCCATCATTGTCCTTGTTAACCTGTTATATACATATGAATGTATGGAGCCATGCAGTTATAGTGTTGTACCTTGCTAACGAGATATGTCTGCTGTGCTGACATGCCATCCTTTGCTGTTTTATTTCCGCTGTGTATCCCAACAGACACCTTTAACAGAAACATAAACAGGCCCGTGATATACCTATCATTGTGTAACTATACAGCCAGTTCAACAACATAAGGACCACATAAGATACACAAATGTATGTGGCGTACATGTGCCAAATGCCAGCATACAGTATCTCTTGTTAACCACTACAAGTGGCATGGTGAACCAACACTGCATTACACAAGTACTTGGTAAGTAATATAGTCACCCTATGCATCAGACACATACCTTCATTTCTCTACATCGGTCAAGGATGGCAGACATGTGACACAGGTATCATCACTTGCACAGGGTGTTGTGTGGGGATGCAGGAGGGCTAGGCTGGCCCACATGTTAGACATCATGTGTGTGAGTCAGGGGGGATCATGTAAGATGGACCATGGAGAGGTGATTTGTGTCAGTAAGTGACTCACATTTGACAGTGTGTGTGTGTGTGTGTGTGTGTGTGTGTGTGTGTGTGTGTGTGTGTGTGTGTGTGTGTGTGTACACAGTCAAGCTCAGTGTTAACCCTACACTTGTGTATGTTGGACAGCTTTCGACCGTACATGGTAGAGTTGACAGTTCACTGTCTCCGGCCCTGAACACAGGAACTGGCTCTGCCAGGAGTTGCACTGACACCTCCATCCCCAAGATCAGAAGCAGTACTAGTACCTGACAGTTACTACTGTCTGCTGGGACCACCCAGGATCACGAGCCCATGGTCTGCCAAGTCATGGTGTAGACAGCACACTCCCCTCTGTAGTGCTGGATGTACTGCCACTATGGGAGTGTGAGTGTGCATGGCCATGTGAACTCTCAGCAGATGGTGTTGCTGACCTACATCCATGGGTCTGATGCTCAACTCCAACCACACGTTCCAGCACAGACAATGTGTGGTCCAAGACAGGCACTGTCTCAGCCCATTGTCTGTCCACTGCATCAATCAACCGATCCAGGGTGTTGCCAGTGCGGTTTAGGCTGTCACGAATGTCAGATTGTAAGGCATCCATAATCCTAAGCATATGGCTGTTGTCCCGTTCAGAACGTGCCTGTGCCTCCATGACGGCCTGAAACATGTGCCAGGTGACCTGTGATATGACACTTGCAACAGGTGGTAGACAGACAGCAGGCCCCCTACAAGCACCCCTGCCAATCTGCCTGTGTGGGACCTCGCCAGCCCTCTGGATATGGTCAATGTCTTTACTCACTGGAGCCATAGTTGTCACACTTTCCTGTTCAATGTCTCCACCCTCTGACTGTCCAATATCTGTGGTCTCTGAGGATGGGGGCATATGTAGGGGCATACAGACTGTGTACAGTGACAATGGACTCAAAAGAATGATGTCTAAATCTGGGACAGATTTAGCCCCTGACACCCCTATCTGTGCCTCACTATGGCCACCATCATCAGTGTCCGAGGAGACACTGACATCAGGTTGTGTAGGGGACCGACTCCAACCCCCATGGTCACCTGCAATAAGAGTGAAAAATGCAGTGCATTAATGCCTACACTGTTGTGTACAAAAATCATCCAAGACTCATAACAACAAAGACCCACAATTGGATTAGCAGTCAAACAACTTCTTTCTTCGCCTTTGTCCACAATGCACTACCTTGAAACATAATTCAAATTCAACTCAAGACCTTTATAACCATCACTTGAAGTAAATCATGTCAAACATGACCAGTAATATGTACCTTTTACTTACTCAGTATGACACTATAATTGAAAACACAACACATAAAACCCAGTACAACTCTTTTCACAATGAAATGGAAGTACACATTTCACTGCCTAATGTTTTTGCCTTCAACCTGTTGTATTTTAAAAGACATTTTAGATTCCTTACCTCTTTTAAACCAGGAGACTTATCTGCTCTTACCTGTAATTGCCACAGTGTATCTGTTTGTTGAACTAAACTCCTGTAACTACCCCCTCTCGAAACCTTAGGTACCTCTTCCAGACTGGCATTTAAAAACATCCTACTCTGCACATATAATTACGTGTACATAGGGCATTATTCTGACCCTTAACCATACTAGATTATAATTGTTCCTTAACAAAACAAGTGTCATACTTACCAGGAGCAGGGCCTTGGGCAATAGCTGACGGACCTGTGAAAAGTTGAGGGTGGGGTAATGTTAGTACCACTGCATGTTGCAGCACAGCAAGGTAATGTGTCCATATATCTCATTACAGTAGTTACTGTGTTAATGCTGTATTGGTCACAGTCTGCATATGAGTGTATACCTGAGGTTGCACCCCCCCCCACAAAGAACAAAGACCTGACCCCCCACATAAAGGTATCTACAGCCTGACACACTGACTGCTACAGTATTAAATGCTGATCACAGTAAGCTTACCTGCACCCTTCTCAGCTGTGGAAACTGTGGCACCAACCTCCATGATGTACAGTGCGATGGATGCCTAGGAGCTGTCTCGTGTGCCTAGGTATGCCAGGAATTTCTTTGTGACCAAGAGATGTTGTTCTGCTGCAGGCCCTCCACCAGTGACAGCACAATCCCTGGCTATATCCGCTGCTCGTCAACGTGCAGCATTAATCATATTGGTTGCCCGATGTTGAACCTGCTCATATGTTCTACCCTGCTGGCCCATTGCATTAACATCATGGACAAGGTCTGACCATAATGCAGCACACCGTTCCCTATTATGTCTCTTCTGGATAACAGGATGTCATGATGCTGCCTTAGTCCTTGCAAGATTATCTCATTCTCTGCATCTGAGAAGGGTGGGTGTCATCTGTGGTATATTATTCCTGAAAGACAACACAAAGGGAATAGATTACAGGATCAGATTCATGGACGTCCACTATGTACAGATACAGCAAGAACAAAATGGCCAGCACTGTTAACTGCTTGCTCACACTTGGCATAACCCACACTATGACAACATACTATGTGTGGGGATACAACCGAGATAGTCCCATTACTGAAGTATTCCCTGTGTGCCATGACAGCTTCTGCTGTATGATCATACACCCAGCACTCTAGTCCACTGTGGTGTGTCCCCTAAGGCCAACCACACAATAATATGTCATGGAAGCAGTGCTAGACTAATAGTGTTCTATAACAACCACTATATAGGGACAGTCCAACAACACCAGTGTGCCACACTGACAAAAGACAATGCCACCCTATGTATTGTACATCCCCTGTAGGTGTAGGTCAGCAGGGTATCACTGACATGCCATTACCACATGTCTATGGCCAGCTTACTGCTGTAATCCCTATTCCCCATGCCTCTATCCTCCCATCTGAATCCTGTTATACACAAAAAACAGTTACATACCTGCTAGTGTCCAGTACTCTTCTTTTCAACTGTGTGCTTGGTAAAGTTTTATACATGCATTCTCTGTGTGAGTAAGGTCTTCTACAGAATGGTTCCCCATAGTCATCTGGCTGCCTTTTAACATGCTCTCCATCAGCAGGTAATTACCTCTAAACCAGTCTGTAGTTCTGAAATGTTAATTGCTGCCAAAGCAGCCGAATTGCACTATCATTAGCCAATGACATGCAACCACTGTGCAATATATAAGGCAGTCATGTAGACCTGGGCCCCTTTCTTAGCTGCTGAGATGGAGACTACTGGGGTGAAGAGACTACACCATCACAATGGGTAGGTCTGTAGCAGAAGCCTTTACATAGAGCTGTGAACCACAGGCTGCAGCTGCTACTAAAGGTAGTACACATAGGCAGAGAGTGTGAACACTTTGGAAGACAACAAGCTGTAGGTGTATCTGTGTCACCTGTGTCAGCCTTGCTGTAGAGGCAGAGCCAGGGTGAGGGTTCCCTTTACACTCCAGTTAAGGTATGTGTTTAAGGTACAGATGTTAGGCAACTGTGTCAATAACAGAGTACTAGGCAACATATAGTACTGCTATACGGATATGTGAAGTGTGTCCCTATGTGCAGGCCTGTGACTTCATACACTGAAAATCAGTTATTTAATTTGCAATGCTTTGTGTGGTTAAAGAGTGTATTGGTGATCCATTAATTGCTGTCTTCACAATAATGTAATTGAAATGCACCACAGCACTGGATTTGAACTTAGAACTGTGTGTGGGAAAATGTACTATATGCATGTCATTTAACAGACCGAGCTACTGAGTCACTGCTACAGGAAGTGTACTTGCAAGATTTATGTGCACACATACAGGCTCCAACAAACATTTTCTACATCCCTCAGTATGTGCATGACTTTATATGGGTGTAGTTTTGCACCAGAGTCCCAGTTGAACATGTATTTTGCCATGAATGCCTTAGCAGGTAACTTTCTGCATGTTGCTGATAAAAGGGCACATTTATCTGCTATACAGGCCTCAGTTACATCTATTATCATGTGTTTGGCTATCTAGTGGTGTACTATTGCACCAGAATCCCAGGTACACTCCATTTTTTCCATTACTGTTTATTCCAGTTTGTGCAGTGCAGTACGGCAGACAGCTCTGCTGAAACACATCTAATGACTGTAATTGGCATTTACTATGTTTATTTTAAACCACCTGTTTTAATTATGAGTTGCATTGTGTGACGGGTTAATGCACTGTGCTGCAGGTGTGATGGGCTTGGGTTCAAAACATGGCAGAGGTGTTTATTTCATACTTGTGACTTACAATGTTAAAAACACACATACTCATTATAGTTCTATTTAGCTGAGCTAAACAAAGCTGTGCAACTCAGCGCGCCACGCAGCTCCATGCTAAAAAATATAAAAAAAAGAAAAAGGGGGAGATGGGAAAGTGGTGAAATAGGGGAAACAGGGGGAAAGATATTGAAAGGCAGGGAAGGATGGGCAGGAGGGTGTGGGAAACAACCATAGCTATCCATTTCTTGTAAAGCAACAACTGTGCACTTTGACAGATTTGTACATGAATTTGGATTCTCAAATCCCAAAGAGAGGGGTGAGGAAAACATAACTGCATTGTTAAGACAATAAGCCCGTTGGACCGAATTACATGTGTCCAGTGGACATGTGTGCAAAATGGAGAGCTAGGTATGGGATGATATATATTTTTTTGGGACAGGTGCTTATTTTTTTAAGGTGAGAGTGGAATGTTGGGGAAGGGACATGGGTATGTGTGGGGGAGGTAAGTTGAGTAGGTGAGGATGCATTTGCAAACAGACAAGACAACAGACAAGGGCAATGTGTGACACATGAATGGACTGAACACTTGTGACAGAGAATGTTGTGGAATCCGAGATCCGTGTGCCTGCAGATGGCAGCATAGTGACTCGCATTCCCACCCATGGGACCGCCGGCACTGCTCCTTCACTGCCACAAGGGTAGCATTGCTGGAGACTGGGCACCAGGGTGACACTGCCTACCAGGTCAGCCAGCATGCCCTCAATAAAGCGCAGGCATTGGTCATAGCCACAGTGGACTATCCTGTGCACCAGGACCAGTAGCTCATCATGGGTGACCACTTGTGAAGATACTGACTTGTGAAGATACTGACCAGCACTTGCTCCTAAAAGCATTTTATACAAGTAAAGCACTCTTAAACAAAAAGAAAGCACTACATCCACCTACAATCCCCTTGAGTACCCATTTCCCTATAGGTCCCTTCTGACTCAGTTACACAGCAATCCTTTACACTATTCTAGCATGTCGAAGGGTCAATTACTGGCGTCCTCTCCAGTTCAGCTGGTGAATCTGGGAATCTTGAGGCAATGTTACAACTGTCTCATGTACACAGACAACCCTCTCCTCCTCCCAACAAATACAAATATATGTGAGAGATGCAACTATATAGCCAAACTGGAGGCTGAGCTCTCTCGACTCAGTACTGGCAAAACCAGTCAGGAGGAGAAGGTAACCACACACACCACAAACCCAGTCTCACATAGACCTATCACAACTGCAAACCAAACACATAAACACACAAAAACATACTCAGAGGCTCTAAATAAAAATCTACCAAAAAAACAGAGGCCTGCAAAGCAGACATCCAAGCAACCACTACCTCAAAACATAACACATGCAACACATAGTTCACAAAGTCAGTGTGCCAAACAGTCACAGCCCTTAAGGCCAAACAACATGCCTGATACACTTGTAATAGGTGACTCCATAGTCAGACACACTGACATCCCGCTCACCAGACTGAACAAGGAAAAGGTTACAGTAAGCTGCCTGTCGGGCGCTAGAATCCGCCACATAACACAAGCACTCAGGTCACTCCAAAGCAAGTACAAATATGACTCAGTCATTGTCCATGCCGGTGTGAATGACCTGAAACGTACCTCCCTGGACTACATGAAAAGAGACATAGAGGAGCTCTCTGATTATGTAGCCCAGGCCAGTATGACCCTGACCCTGAGCAGCATCTTACCCTCACCAAGAATGATGCCACAGTACAAAGACAAAATGATCAGCTTTAACAATTGGCTTAATTACTGGTGTCATTCAAAGGGGATCCAATGTTTGTCTGCTTGGGATGACATGCTTGACAAGCCACGCTGCTTCGCAAGGGACGGCTTGCACCTGTCACCCCTGGGCTTCCGGATATTGGCCAAGGCTCTTGCCACCCCCATAGTGCCTTTTTTAGGCAAGGCTCAAAAGACAAACCCACCTCCCTAGAAAACACAAGTGGAAAAAAACTAAAGCATTACGCTGCTCAGCGCCGGAAGTCTAAACCTTAAGATGCACGCACTCGAAGCCCTCCTCAGTATGGAGAACATCGATGTCTGTGCAGTGACTGAAACCTGCTTCAAGGCTCCCAAGAGCACCCCAGCACTACCAGGTTATACCTCATATCCTGCTTTTCGGCCGCAAAACTTGGACCGAACCACAAAAGGAGGGGGAGTATCCATATTCATCAAAGATACCCACACCTCCAGGTTAGTGGCAACGCACGAAGCATCGGAGACCATCCATGTGCAACTAACCGTAGGCAAAACTGCCCTACAGTTTGTAGCATGCTACAGACCACCCACTCATACTCAGGAACCCAACTCAGCCTTCCTGAAGACACTGGAGAGTATGAATGTCTCTCCAAATACCATCATATTGGGAGACTTCAACTACCCAAACATAGACTGGGAGCATTACTTAAGCCCCAACACCCTAGCCCAAAGGTTCCTAGAATTCATAAACTCACATGCGATGGAACAACTAGTCACCACTCCCACAAGAGGACATAATATATTAGACCTGATCATCACAAACATGGGGACACAATGCTCCACAACGGAAGTATACCCCTCATTGGTGAGATCAGACCATAAATTAATCTCAATGGAAATCCACATCCCGCCCCCATCCCCAGCACAGAAGACCACAGTGAAGAACTTCTCAAAAGCTGACTTCACACTTCTTAAGACTGAAGTGGTATCCTTCAAGGTCCCCTGGGCCAGTGGAAACCACAGCCTACACCGCTGAATCCTTTATAAACGCTTTCTACGGACACCTTCAAGAATGCATGGACCATGCAATCCCAAATAAAACCAAGACCCATTCCTCCAAAGGCAGGCGTCCTGTCTGGTGGACCCCAGCCATTAATAAGCTTTACAACAGGAGGAGGAAGCTACTACATGACAGAGCAAAATCCCTAAAAGGGAAGGCATCTCTGATCAGTACTAGTAAAAAACTACGATCACTCATAAAATCATCCAAGGCCAACTTTGAGAGAAAAATCACAAAAGACACTAAAGACAATCACAAGGCCTTCTTTAGTTATGTTAGAAACCTGGGTGGAAACTCCCAAATATGCTCAGAGTTAGTCCAGAATGACAAAAAATACACTGAACCCACAGACATTGCCAACATACTGGCAGACAGGTTCAATGCAAATTTCTCCCCACCCCCAAAAGGAAAAGTATCTATCCCAGCAGAGTGTAGCCTCCCTGAAATCTCAGATGCCCAGGTGAGAGCTGCCCTCTCCAAAGCTAAAAACACAGCATCAATGGGACCAGACGGTGTCCCGGGTTGCGTATTACATGAACTCCAAGAGGAGTGGAGTGGAGGGTGGCCTAATGGTTAAGGTGTTTGCCTTACAAACACAAGGTGCAGGGTTTGAGTCTCACAAGGGATAATTGGCTAGGCTTAAAATGGCTCGCAAGGGCAGTTAGCTTAGTACTAATCTATGAATCTATGAAACTAAACCCACACATAAGGCTGCTGTTTAATCTTAGCCTTACTACAGGATACGTGCCCAAAGAATGGTGTACAGCAACAGTGGTCCCACTCCACAAAGGAGGTGCTTCTATGGACCCTGGAAATTACCGCCCCATAAGCTTGACGAGCCTGGTCTGCAAATCTATGGAGATGATCATTATGGAACTCATAAATAAAGACATTGGGGACCTACAGACACTGGATCCCACCAATTCGGCTTTGTCAAGGGCAGATCCTGCCTTTTGAACCTGGTCGACTTTTTTGAAACAGTCACTAAGGCCATCGATGAGGGTAAGGCAGTTCACACAGCCTACCTTGACCTTGCAAAAGCCTTCGACACAATACCCAACTCGGGCATCATAGACAAGCTCACCAGCTTAAATGTAAACCCATATGTCATAAGATGGGTTGCAAACTGGTTCATGGACAGAACCCACAAGGCCAGAATTGCTGGAGCCATGTCAGACTCTAAGCCAGTCACAAGCGGTGTCCCACAGGGCTCGGTCCTGGGACCCCTCTTGTTCGGCATTTATTTTTCCGAGGTGCAAGCTAACATAGGAGGATTGTGGCTGACAAAGTTCGCAGATGATTGCAAACTGGGCGCCATAATTGATACTCCAGCGGACACAAGCATCCTTCAGAAAGTCCTCATAGAAACGGATAACTGGTGCCAGAGCCATGGCCTTAAACTGAACGCCAAAAAATGTATAGTCATACCCTTTGGGAAAAACAAAGTACCCACAAATTACCACATAGGTGGTAATCCATTAAGTACGGAAGAAGTAATCAGGGACCTAGGGACCCAAGTTGACAGTAACCTCTCATTTGACACTCACATTGCCAAAGTGGTTAGGAAAACCTTCTATATTGCCCACCTTATCATGAAAAGATTCACATCTAGATCAAGAGAGGTCATTGTGCCCCTGTACTCTTCCCTTATCAGGTCCATAATTGAGTACAATGCCCCATTTGGGGTGTACCTTACCCGACACCTGCAGCAGTTAGAAAGACCCCAAAAGTACCTCACCAAGAGGATCAAGGGTCTCAAACATATGTCATATGCTGCCCGGCTGAAGAAACTCCAGCTCTATTCAGTCGCATACCGCCTACTCAGAGGCGATCTATGCCTGACGTACAAGGCCATGTCCAGTCCGGAATTAATGGACATGCTCCACCTTAGGAAATCCAAATCCACCATAGCCACGAGAGTGAGAGATTTGAACCTAAACACAGAAATAAATAGGACGTGCTGGAGGGACAGATTCATAACCCAGAGGCTACCTACACTCTGGAACAGAATCCCAGTAGTCCATGTTCGGCAGAGCCCCTCACTGACTCTCTTCAAGAGAAATCTTGACGAGTGATGGGAGATCGTAGGTTTACCCCGGGGGCCATCTCTGTGTCACTACTAGACAGAGGCACAGTAAACTAAACCCTAAATGGGCACAGTATTCTCATTCCAAGGGGTGGCGAAAGCCACACATACTCCGGCTAGGCTTATAAATGCCCTAGGGCAGATAGCCTAGTATGAACCTATGAACGTGAAGGCTGCCAGCCTAGCTAGATAGGATTTTGTTGATAATTCTGTCATTTGTCAATATTAATGTAAGCCACATGCTTGTTTTCTTAAATGTAAGAAAATTATGGTAAATGTTGAACTTCAAAAATGTAACCACATTGCACTCTGCTGGAGGAAAGCTGTTAAGTCAAGCATTGTATAATTGTTTGATCTCAAAACTTGGATCCAAGATATCTGGATGAAGGAATTCTTCCTATTGCTTTGAGACCAGAGTAAATTGCTAGAATGTACCTGTATAACACAGTTTATTGCTGTGTTTCCTGACCAGCTGCAAGCTTACTAAGAAATGTAGATGTAGAGTTTCTGTCAGCCTGGGAACCAGATAATTGTTAAAAATGATATAATCTAAAATGAGTCAGCAGGATTTGATTTAAAGGACTTTCTCAGAGACAGAGAGAGAGCATTTTGCATTTGTTTGAGAACATCCAACTCACCAGCACTCTGCTTGTGCTTTGTATGTAAGTAGGATCTTAGACTTTAGTGTCTGTCTTAGAAATAGCTAGGAAATAGGAAGATTAGACTAGTTGTTTTCTGTATTGATGTCAGAACTGTTCTACTGTATTATTTTAAGCATTTATATGTGTTCTCTGAGCTCTTGACTAGCACTATGTAGTATGAAGTATTGTCTTATGTTCTTATTCTGTATTATTAAATATTTTTAAACCTTTCAACTGTGGCTGTTTTGTGTAGAAATAATTTAAGCTGTAGAGTACATTGCATGTATATAGTGATACTGGTCAAGCCACTCCAATAAGCCTTAAAATGTTCTGGTCACACTTACATTTGGATAATAATATTGCACAGTAATAATTGGACACCCTTTGATAAGGGCCTTATTAGTAGCTGATATTAGTGGTTGGTGACAAGTGATACTACAATTTAGTCTGGGCAGAAGGGCCATAGCTGGAGAACCTGTGCCCACCTTCCCCAGGAGTGTCTGTGTGTTTGTATATAACTCATATCTTAAAGTGTGTGTGTGTGTCAGCTACTTGGGCAGGGACATGAAGCACTGGTTGGACAGAGAGGGTGCTGGAGGTTGTAGCTTGACCACTAGGCTCAGATCTGGACCATATAGCTGTGCCAGTGGGGAGTCTTATTGGGGATCTGGAGAGAAAGGGAGAAACCAGCCCCAGACTGACTGTGATCTCTGTGTCTACTGTTAAGGGAAATTGTACTTTACTGTGTGTGTATTTGTTATACTTCCCAATGTGGACGCCCCTCACTGGTGTTAGTGGTGAAGATTGAGGCTCCTTGATTGCTGGTCCAGTGCACGGGCATCACAAATTAATTGTTTGGCAGTGGTGGGATATCCACACCACATATTAATTGGTTGGCAATTGGCTTGTAGTGGTGTGGATAGTGAATTCCTGCAGCTTGTGTACAGTGATCACTGAAGGTGTTTTTGTACTCTAAATCAGCCATGCAGTTTTATATTCAGAGTTCAGATCACAACTGTTTTATTTCTTTTGTTAGCTTATTTAGTCAGGGAGAGCAGGCAAACATGTTAGCAGAGGAGTATGCCAAGCTGTCAAGGAGCCAGTTGGCTGAGATGTGCCAGGCTAAGGGACTGATGCATGGAAATCTGACTAAGGCAGACATGATTGCAGCTTTGGTCACAACTGCATCAGAAAACAGCAATCAGGAGGGTGATCAGACTGGTCCTGGAGATGTACAACACTCAGGGAATGGACAGCTCAACCTTTCTGCAGAGGACTTAAAAGTCCATCTGGAGCTAAATAGACTTGAGTTGGAGGACAGGTGTTTAGAAACCGAAGCAGTAGAGAGAGTGAGACATCTACAGGCTGAGGAGAATGAGAAACTGCTACGCCTGGAAGCTGAGGAGAAGGAATGGCAGAGGCAGCAGGAAAAGGAGATGTTGACTCCTCGCCAGAGTCATGGAGGTAATGGGGAAGGGGGGTCAGTAAATTTCTTCCAGTTTACAGAGGGGGATAATTTTGATAGTTTCATTCATATTTTTGAGAGGGTATGCAAACAATATGATGTTGGCCAAAGGCTCTGGGTATGGTTCCTGACCTCCTTACTCCATGGTAAAGCTGTAACTAATTTGTCCAAAATGTCTGACATTTACTGTTTTAATTATACTGCTGTTAAGAACTGTTTCTTAGAATTTTTTAAGCTAACACCTGAAACTTATAGGAAAAAGTTTTGGGAGCATAGATGCAAGGCAGATGAAAGTGTGTGTGAATATGTTGCTGAACTGAGCACTTATTTTCATAGGTGGGTGAGTGGATGTCAGATCACCACTTTTGAAGCGCTGGCAGACCTTTTGGTGAAGGAACAAGCCCTTAACACTTTGCCTGAGGTCATGAGGCTCTGGTTAGCTGATAGTGTGCTACTTCAGAGGAGTTGGGGAAGAAGGGAGACCTATACCTAGCAAGCAGGGCATCCCTGCACAAAAGAGGGTCCCCCTGTACCTCTCATGGGTCTAAAGGAACCCATGGTGGCAGCCCAGACTGCCCCAACATAATCTGCCAGTAGGAGGGGAAGCCACTAGTCCAGGTACACATCCAGGACCGAGAGTTAAATGTTTTGAATGCAACCATTGGGGCCATGTAGCATACAGATGTCCACAGAGGCAAGGTGGGGAACAAAAGTAAGTGGGAAAGACAAAATACCAATAGTCAATTGTCTTGAAACAACAGGGGTACTGAACTACCATCCTGCAGATGTCCTGAGAGGGAAGAATTTTGATGAGGCAGTACCATGTGTTTATGCAGTTACATGCAGTCAGGCTTTGAGACAAGCATGTGGATCTGGTAGCCTGGGAGAGACCCAGACAGACCACATACTTGCAGCCAGGACTTGTGTGGTTGTTACTTCAGGGAGGGAGCAATGAGACTGAAGGTGAGCCACAGCTGCTTGTGAGTACTGATGTTCCCTTGGACAGAATGACTGCAAAGGTAGAGATGAGTACTAGTACCCAGGCTGACAGTGAGGCACTGCTGTCAAAGGATGCCAGAATTCCTGTGGAAGGGGAGTTGGGAAGGGTTACAAAGAGAGAGTTGAGACAGGCTCAGCTCTCAGACCTTATATTGCAAGGCCTGAGGTAGGTAGCTAGTGAGGCACCTGATTTTCAAAGGAAGGGAGAATCTGTATACTGGGACAAAGGGTTATTGTATAGAGAGTGGACCCCTGAGGGAGGGTACAGCAGTTGGTAGTGCCTAGATCTTACCATCTGGCACTTCTAGCCATAGCCCATGATATTCAGTTTGCAGGTCATATGGGCATAAAACGTACAAAGAGACATATTATGCAGAATTTCTATTTGCCTGAAATTTACAGAGATGTAACATGGTACTGCAGGACCTGTGAGCAGTGCCAAAAGGTAGGCATGGCAGGAGACAAGGTGAGCGCTCCTTTGATGCCTTTGCCTGTGATTGAGGAGCCATTTCAGAGGGTAGCTATGGATATTGTGGGGCCTCTGAATATCCCAAGTTCCACAGGGAAAAAGTATATCCTAGTCATAGTAGATTATGCCACAAGATTCCCTGAGGCAGTGGCTCTGTCCTCCATTGAGGCAGAAAAGGTGTCAAATGCTTTGTTAGAGATTTTTAGCAGAATAGGTTTCCCAAAAGAAGTACTGACTGACAGAGGTGCCAGTTTCATGTCAGACCTGCTGGCTTGTCTTTGGAAGTACTGTGGGATGAAGCACCTGAAGACCACCCCCTACCATCTGCAGACCAATAGTCTTGTTGAGAGGTTAAACTCTACACTCAAGTCCATGCTACGGGCATTTGCAGACCTGTTTAAGATGGTGTGGGACAAATATTTGCCCCATCTGTGGTATGCTTACATAGAGGTTCCCCAGGAATCCACGGGTTTTTCACCCATTGAGTTGCTGTATGGGCATAGGGTGAGGGGACCTCTAGATTTAATTCATGATTTGTGGGAAGGTGAGTGTGAACTTCACGAGGAGTCTGTTGTGGCATATGTCCTAAACCTCATGACAAGGCTCAGGGAACTCATGGGTTTGGCCCCGCAGTACCTGGCAGAAGCCCAACAACAGAAAAAGGTATGGTATGACAGGAATGCTCGAGCTAGAGAGTATGCTGTAGGGCAGCAGGTAATGGTTCTCATTCCTGTCAGACACAACAAGCTGCAAGCAGCTTGGGAGGGACCCTACAAGGTGGTAAGAAAGGTAAGTGATGTTAACTACATGGAGGAACAGCTAGGCAGGAAGCAGGGGCACAAATTGTACCATGTTAACATGATGAAACCTTACCATGATAGGGAGGCCCTTGTGGTGAGTATTTGCAGTGGCTTGTAGGAGCAGTCTGATGGAGATCTGGTGACTGATCTCCTCAGTAATGCTGGGACTTACACAGTGTAAGGGGTAGCAATGTCCCAGCAGCTATCTCCTACCCAGGTTCGAGAAATCCGAGCAGTGTTACAGGAGTTTGGGGACATATTCACTGGGAAACCAGGGTGCACCCACCTGGGTCAGCACCAGGTGGATACAGGATCCCAAATGCCTATTAGGCAGGCCCCTTATAGGGTGCCTGAGAGAGTCAAACAGACTCTGAAGGAGGAGATACAGGAATATTGGAATTAGGGGTAATTCAAGAGTCCAACAGTCTCTGGACCTCCCCAGTGGTGCTGGTGCCCAGGAAAGATGGCAGCACTAGGTTCTGTGTGGACTATAGGAAATTAAATAGTCTAACAGTGTCAGATGCTTACCCCATGCCTAGGACAGATGAGGCCCTAGAGCAGCTGGGTGGGGCTAAGTATCTTAGCATCTTATCAAGGGTTACTGGCAGGTACCCTTGACTCCCAGTGCTAGAGAGAGGACAGCCTTTGTGACTCCTTTTGGGTTGTATGAGTTCACAAAGATATACTTTGGGATGAAAAATGCCCCAGCAACTTTTCAGAGACTGGTAGATCATATCCTAGCAGGAGCAGGAGGGTTTGCCCTTGCTTACCTAGATGATATTGCCATCTACAGCCATTCCTGACAAGAGCACCTTCGGCATGTCACGGAGGTGCTGGGCAGATTACAGAGGGCAGGGTTGACCATTAAGCCGAGCAAATGTCAGGTGGGTATGGCAGAGGTCTCCTACCTGGGACATAGAGTGGGAAGTGGGAAGATCAGGCCAGAACCTGCCAAAGTGGAAGCCATTCTGGCATGCCCTGCACCTGTTACCAAAAAGCAGGTGAGGGCATTCTTAGGGACAGCAGGGCACTCCAGAAAGTTCTTCCCCAGTTATAGTACCATAGCTGCTTCCCTCACAGACCTGACAAGGAAGAACAGGCCAGATAAGGTAGTGTGGATTACAGCAGGTGAGCAGGCATTCCAGAAGTTTAAAGAAGCTTTGGGAGGACCCCCTGCATTAGCCAGTCCAGATTACAGCAAATTATTTGTTGTGCGGGTGGATGCTTCAAACCACGTGGTGGGGGCTGTACTTAACCAGAGAAGAGCACCCAGTGGTTTATCTCAGTCATAGGCTCCAACCCAGGGAGGAATGCTATGCAGCTGTAGAAAAGGGATGTCTAGCCATAGTGTGCTCACTGCAGAAACTTCAGCCTTATCTTTATGGAAGAAAGTTCACTGTAGTGACAGTTCACAGTCCCCTAACATTCTGTCATTTGTAAGTATTAATGTAAGCCACATGCTTGTTCTCTCAAATGTAAGAAAATGATGGTAAATGTTGAACTTCAAAAATGTAACCACATTGCACTCTGCTAGAGGAAAGCTGATAAGTCAAGCATTATATAATTGCTTGATCTCAAAAACTCAGATCCGAGATATCTGGATGAAGGAATTCTTCCTGTTGTTTTGAGACCAGAGTAAATTGCTAGAATTTACATGTATAATGTCGTTTATTGCTATGTTTCCTGACCAGGTGCAAGCTTACTAAGAAATGTAAGTCAAGAGTTTCAGTCATCTTGGGAACCAGAGAATTGTTAAAAATGATGTAATCTAAAATGAGTCAGCAGGATGTGTTATCAGTTTAAAGGACTTTCTCAGAGACAGAGAGAGAGCATTTTGCATTTGTCTTGAGAACATCCAACTCACCAGCACTCTGCCTGTGCTCTGTATGTAAGTCGGATCTTAGACGTTAGTGTCTGTCTTAGAAATAGCTAGGAAATAGGAAGATTAGACTAGTTCTTTTCTGCATTGATGTCAGATCTATTCTGTATTATTTTAAGCATTTCTCTGTGATCTCTGAATTCTTGACTAGCACTGTGTAATAAAAAGTATTGTCTTGTGTTCTTATTATTTATTATTAAATATCTTTAAACCTTTCAACTGTGGCTGTTTTGTGTAGAAATAATTTAAGCTCTAGAGTACATTGCATGTATACAGTGATACTGGCCAAGCCACTCCAATAAGCCGTAAAAAGTTCTGGTCACACTTACTAATTGGATAATAATATTGCACAGTAATAACTGGACACCTTTTGATAAGGCTCTTTTTAGTAGCTTATAAGTAAGGGTCCTGGGGGTAGTGATTTCTACCTTATAGACTGGACAGAAGGGGCACAGCTAGTAAACCTGTGCCAGTCTTCCCCAGGAGTGTCTGCGTGGTTGTATATAAATCAAATCTCAAAGTGTGTGTGTGTGTGTGTGTGTGTGTGTGTGTGTGTGTGTGTGTGTGTGTGTGTGTGTGTGTGTGTGTGTGTGTGTGTGTGTGTGTGTGTCAGCTACTTGGGCAGGGACATGAAGTACTGGTTGGACAGAGAGATTGCTAGGAGGACTTGGCTTGGGACCCTGGGTAAGGACCCCACTCTATAGCTGTGTCAGTGGGGAGTCTTATTCGGGATCTGGAGAGAAAGGGAGAAACCAGACCCAGACTGACTGTGATCTGTGTGTGTTCTTAAATGAAATTGTACTCTAGTGTGTGTGTATTTGTTATCCTTCCTAATGTGGATGCCCCTCACTGGTGTTAGTGGTGAGGATTCAGGCTCCTTGATTACTGGGCCAGTGCACGGGCATAACACCACTCTCTCTCTCTGCCACCGCTTTCAGAGGGGGCTGAGCCCTGTTCCCTGGGTTGGTACTACCCGATGTCACGGGTAGTGCAGAGCCAGCAGAGGGAGCACCACTTGTCTGGGTCTCAGGCATACTGGGACCTAGTGCCACGGCCAGTTGAGGCAAGGTAGGAGGATTAGCCAGAACCATCACACCTTGATGTGCTGTGGTACATGAAGTAAAGCAATATGTTACGGTTAGTAACAACCAAACCATTGTTAGTATTAACAGAATGGAAAGTCATATTTATTAATCCAAATACATATTAATGTATGCATATTAATGTATACTATGTGCAACACAACATAATGTAACATAACAGTCAGTATGGTAACAGCATCCCAGGGTGAAGTAAACCATATGGCCAACAAAACAGTTAGTTTAACAAAATATGTTAATATTGAATCGTAATAAAACATAACAATAATCAACCACATTTCCCAAAATGTAGTTAGTTTAACAAAATATGTTATAATTGACTCATAATAATACATTACAGTAATGAATAAATTAAGATAAGGGGTGGGGAGAGAGAGAAAAAAATTCCATTAGTGATATTGCAGATGATCTCCCTGACAATACTGGTCATATATACTTCTACAGGTGTGTACTGACAGTTGTGATTACAGTGAATACAATTCTCTTATAGCTGTTGTAGCACATACATACCTCTCAAACTGATAGCATGGGATGGTAAGGGGCCAAGCACTAACAAATGCAGGTACAGAACTACTCAGAATGGTTTCACATAATGTAGACTTGTATAACTACCAGGGTGTTCTGTAAACGGATTTGGTAATACATTGCATTCCAGGTAATAATTTATCTGGTAAACATGTGACAGATGCATTAGCCAACTCTAATTACATTACAAGAAATCGTGGCACTTGAGAGGCATGTTTGTGTCCAGTAATTAAACTAGACAGCCATCATGGTTTAGTTGGCAGGCACGGGAGTAGAACCCACAAGCTGTGACTGCAGGGGACATCTGCAAATAATTTAATAATTGACTGCAACAACATAGTATGGACAAGCAAAAGATACAACCATACTGGGATTTTATTTCTGAATCAGCAATGCTAATGCATACAATGTTGCTAATAAGTGTAACATTCTGTGAGATCTAAACACAATATCTATACATAATATGAGCTAACTCACCTATCACATTTTTGTGTTCTTGGGGAGAGAAAAATTGTGAGCATTACATGATTGATACTGGAAATGTAGTGCTACATAACACTGGATTAAAACCCAGGGCTGTGTGTGGCAAACTGTACAGTGTACAAGGAATTTCATGGACTGAGCTACTGAGTCACTGCTGGCTACAGGGTGACTGATACTTGTCTGGAGACAACTTGGAAACATACTGTGAATTGTGCAGTACAAGTTACAGGACTTTCCTCTAGCATTCTATTACTGTTATAGTGTTTTACTAGACTGCAGTGCCAGTAGAACACACATGCATGGTGTACAGCCACACTGCTTATATTACTACAGTTTTATTTCACTTTCAACAATACAGGTGAACACATATTATTATTAGTTTGCAGTATCTGTGAAGTCCACACATACAATATCTGGCCATGGAGTGGGCTAACTCACCTATATACCTTTATTACCTGATGCTTGTGGAAGACGGAGCATTATGTGACCAGTATTGGCCTAGAGAAAGCCTTGAACAGTACTATGAGTTAAGCAATAAACTTTGCAGCCATTAGATTTGCATTATACAACCATTACAGTGTTATACTTGACTGCAGCAACCTTACCTTACAGACCTAATGCATACAACCCTATTGCAATGGTTATGGCAAGACAGTTCTGATGTACACCATTGTCCTTGCTGTTATTGGTATTAGTTCTTGTTTTTATTTCACTACAGTTATTATTCATTTATTGCAGTACAGCTCTAATTCCACATTTATTGCACTCCAGCTGTAATTCTAACTTTATTGCATTACAGACTTTATTGTATATACTTTATTGCAGTTAATGCTTTACTCTTGCTTGCGTATTGCACTACAGTTGGCATAATACCTCCATATTCACTTTTCTCACAGTGCAACCTGGCCAGGTGCCCGGCATGAGACTCGACATTGTGAGCCGTCTCAGTTGCAGCTGTTGGGAGAGAAGCACACCATTATGTGTACCAGTTTTGCAGACATTCAGCTTCCATATTGGTAAAACAGATGATAAAGTACTTACATACTTGTAGGGCATTCCCTGCCTTCACTTCTTGGACCTGGGTGTCCAAGGTTCTCTTCTTTCCACTTTTCAGGTCATTATGGTGGTGATGACACTGTTCACCTGTGTGGGGGATACCTGCAACACTGGTGGGTTCACTGGCCAGCTGGTCCCAGGCCTCTACCTTACACTCCCAGCCCTGGATTCTGCCTTGCAGCAGCCTGTCATCATGGTTTTTTGACAAGGAGCCCAGTCATGACCCTAGACTCCTGAATGTCCCACTGCTGTGCCCAAAAGCGCACATCTTCTCCAACACCACCAGCCATATCGACAGATTGAACTCCAGTGGATTTTGCAGAATTCCCACTTAGTGCACTTTATATAGGCTGTTTTCCCCATCCTTACGTGTCATTGAGCAACATTCAAAAAAGGGCCACATTTGGTAGCAGAGCTGAGCAGTGCACAAACACGCACAATCATGGTTTTAGCGAAGTTGAGCACTGCGCAAACATTGGCAGCAATTAACATGTTTATGTGGTGCTTAGCAAGTTTGAGCACAGTTACATAGAGTGTAGCAGAGCCATATTTTAAAATTTTGTCCATAACGTCTGCACCAAAAATACCAACAGGTTCTGTCCTCGATGTATTCGAACCCTGGACCTACTACACATATAACCGTAAGTCTACCCATTTAGCTATATGGATATTAAGAAATCCGGTATACCTTCACATATACCACTGAGCTACCTGTTAGCAGTGCTAAGCACCATTCCAAGCCGCGCAAACATGATTAAACATACCAATAAATATAATTAATTAATTAATTAATTAATTAATTAATTAATTAATTACACCTGGTTTGTATTTTTAGATGTCTGGCAGGTGTCTGCCATGTATGTATGAGCTCTGCTTGGCTTAGCTGTGCTCCGCGCAGTGCCGCTCAAACGTGCCAAATAAAACAAAAAAACTTAAACTGCCATTATGCTTATTAATTACACACAGTTTCTATTTTTAGATGTCTGGCAGGTGTCAGCTGTCTACATGGGAGCACAACTTGGCATTGCTGTGCTCTGCGCCGCATAAACATGCAGTTTAAAAAAAAAAGACAACACTGAATCAATATCCGTGCTCTTCAGCTCTCCCTCTGCTGTGAAACATCATTAATATGCATGGCACGCTTTTGATGGGGGACCGTGGCCATATACATGGATACATACTGTGTAGGCTCTACATGGTACCTACACAGAGTTTATTAAATCCAGGGGTAAGACTTTTAATGGCAACAGTAGAAAAGTGTATTGCAAGGGCAACATAGTGTGAAATGTTGAAAAATGTTTTTTTTTTAAGTCATATCAGCAAACAGCCAGATATATGGAGAGGTGAACCTATCTGCAGGGCAGATGGAGTACCTGCTTGACAGTTCTTAATTTAACTACTGAACTGTGCATGATTTTTGCAGAATGTCACCGCTATTGCTTCATACTTTTGTCTTATCCTTTTCTTGTAAATCAGTAAGATCAGTAATGTTGGACATTAGTGTCTGATACTAATTATTGCACAGAAAACACATGTTGATACAAAGCCTTGTGTTCTGTTACAATTCTAAGCGAATTAGAGTAATATTTAACAATTGTCCTCAATTTTGGGCTTTCCTGGTATTATTACGTTGAGAGCTATAAATGTCCCAAAGTTTGCAAATGTGTGGTTTTCTGGTTAGTCATAGTGTTGCAGTTACTAAATAATGTCAGACATTTGATCTTCTATGAATGCTGCGCAAGCCTATTTATTCTATCAGCTCCCCAAGTATATGAGAGTAGTATTTCAAATCTGCCCCTTATTTTGGGCCTTTGTTTCCACAACATCCTTTTTTGGCTTTGCCCTCAGTTTTTTCACTAAGAAGATGAGAGAGCATTTTTAATAGCAGTGGGATATTGGAGTAATTCACAATAATTGCAGGGGCTGTCTGTTAAGGAAACTGACTACCATTTGCTTACTGTTCTGGTTTTTCAGGATTATTGTGATTTGCATGAAACACTTTGTAATACTTTGATTTGTGGAACAAAATTGAAGTCATTACATGGCCATTATTTTTTATCACAATGAGACATCTGAAGCACATACAGAAGTGGCTGTAACTGCCAGGTGGGGGTTAGAGATGTTGGTGGATGAATGCAACTGACCCTCTTGTCATTTGCTCAGTTTAACCAGTCACTGATCCGGCTTTGCAAGATTGTCGTGCATTTGTGTGACATAAGCTGGAGTATGTTCGAATTTTGACATTTATTTTTTATTACAATCTGATGTCAGAGCAGTACATAGTAAAGCAGGTGTAATTGATGCATATAGAGGCCATCAGTGGATACAGGTGGAGTACACCTAATGTTTTTAATACACTAGTTACTGATTTAATGTAACAAGAGTCGTGTCAAACAATGTGTTTGCTCAAAGTTTGTGTGTTGGTGGTACTGTATATTTAAGAGTAACAAGTAAGTCATTTCTTTCACTTTCCATCACACATAACAGCACCATAGGTCTCAACCTCTTAAGAGGCCAGTGTGGAACACAGACTCTAACAATGTGTGACAAATGGTCAAAATGTGGAACACGCTATTTTCACACTGTGCGAACGTGCCATTGCCATGGAGCATGGTAGAACATCTGTAAAATTCAATAAGACACTTCTCAGATCCAAAACCTTTATTTTATAAGCTGCTATTCTAGTCTGCCAAGATACCACTAAACAGCCTAGCTCAAATTCCCAGTTCCTATCTTGCTGGGCAACTGGACACATACACCACTGGGGTTTATGGGCAGCATACACTGGCCAATAGGGGCACATACACCCCACCCAGTGTTAGGATGAGTCCATGGTGTAAGTCACAGTAGGCCGGGTCCTCACTCCACTTATCACTGGCACATACCCATGCCTGTATGGTGACGGTCAACATGATCAAATCACTTAGAGCCATATTTTACGCATCAAGTGGCTAGCCCTGCCACTGCATTCTGTTCATTCACTGATGTTGATAGGGGTTTGAAAATTCAGAAGAACTGCTTACATTTGTCTGCCAGGTGACCTGATTAACAGTCTTTCAAGCTTTGCCCTTTGTACACATCTGCTAATGCAATTATTCACTTCCAAACTGTTTTTATTGGTCACAGTAAACCCATAGACATTTTTAAATGTAAGAGTATGGCATCCAGACATGTAGCCAGCAATTTATATTTTGCATCCATACTGCTCCCCCCACCATCCACACATCATTTCAAAAGATGTACTCAACCTTGACAGTGTTGCCCGTGTACACTCAGAAAGGGGCATACCATTATCTTGGTGCATTCTTATATAACATAAGCATGTTCTGTAAATCTTTGTATAATAAACACTAGTTTAGACATTTCTTAACATTCTGTATCGTTGTTATAAAGTTTCTGAGAGATGTCTAGAAAAACTCAGTACAATGAGTATGCCCAGCTACACACTTGATAGTATCTTTATTTACTGAAAACGAACATATTTTCCCATCCAGTGTCACAGTATTATTTCTATTCCATTATCGATAATACTGCCTGAACCCCGCTCCTGGAGTATCTTTACTAAGACGTCTACGTCCCCAGACCTAAAATCGAGTGACCGAAGATGCACGCTGTATTATACAAAAAAACCCCAAACATTGTAATGAAATCCTGCAACTCAACGTATATATTGTACGCTATGAAAGAGCTAGGCTGCTGCTTAAGTTACCTAAGCCACAAGTGAGCTTGCCGTTTCATTACCTGTCAGTTTGACACTACAGTGACTTCCACAAAAAGTTATAATGTATTTATGGTAAAAAAAAAAAAAAAACGATATCTTGCATTTATTTACATCTTTCTGCTTTCATCTCAGTAAGCAATGCATAGTAAGATGAAAGCAGAAAAACATAAATAAATGTCTCATACTATAACACGTGAACACAGCTAGAGTTACTTTGCTCACAAAGATCTGTAGCCAGCATCATTGGCTCCTGTACTCCTGAGACTCGTTACTTGATTGCCTCATATACCGCATTTGTGATTGGCTGTAAATGCTGTGTACGAGCCAATCAAAATCTGTAGAGCACAGCCAACACTGTGTAATGTGGATGGGCAGCAGAGAGATATGCATTGGTTTGTATACCACAGTGCCGATTGGCAGTAATTGAGGTACACAAACCAATCAGAATGCATGTAGCAGAGCCACAGCTGTTCATTGTGGAACAGTGGCTTCGCTCGTCGTTAAATGTAGAGCGTTCCGCATAATCCGGAGCACTTTGATGCTCAGAACAGCACTGCACACAATAAGCCTCTATCTTTGGTGATCTGGCAGGATGTGTGTCACAGTAATCAATCTTTAGTACAATGCTGCAGTGAGTAGTATTGTCATCTTATGGTGTGTAGCTTTGGTGGAGTTCATGGCTGTGGCTTCTTCTCTGTGAAGTCTGCATGCACTGTCTGTGTCCATGTGCTCTGGTATCCTTCAACACCTCAAATATGTGATGTAGTGGAATTGATATTCCTTCAATTCACTTGTAGGTAAGAGTATAATGTGTGTGAGTGTGTATATGTTTGTGCTCATGCATCTTGTGATAGACCTTACTTGTCAGGGATAGTGTTAAGTATGTGGGTGCTTTTGTGAAAAATCAGTATAGCTTGTGATAGACCTAGTTTGTATGCAGTAGTGTAGTTAGGCTGCGATGATGGTGTAACCTCACCGTTTGGAAAGTGTTAGTGGGATCAGTCTTCAGTACATTACCATTATTTAATTGCTGATATTGCATTTACAGTCTGAACTGAAGAACATTAGCACTCCATGTGTAGCAAGCAGTGTGCCACAGTTTAAAAGGGAAAATGATTTATTTATTTATTTTTTTTAGTAAGTCCAGTCCCAGGACTTCAGAATTGAAGTATTTTAGCACTCTCTGTGTGGAATGTAGCAGCTGCAGTTTAAAAGGAGAGAAGAGCCCCCGCCCCCATTCAGAACTGAAGTGCTTTAGCAATCCGTGTATGTAAACAGCTGTGGCAAACAATTGCGAAGACAGAGAAACTTTTGTTTTATTTTATTTTTTTTGTTTGCTCCTCATCTCAAAGTAGAGTTGGGGTTCACTAGTTTGGGGGACAGCAACAGGTGTCAGAATAGCTAGCTACACCTTTGCTTTCAGAGGCAGTGTCAGTGTGTCTGTGTTTAAAGAAAATAATATCTCAGATTTTGTCCATGGACATGCATAATATTTTAACCTCATGTAGTATAAAACTGGCTGTGCTTAGAGGTGTGCACAGAAGGTTGCTATTGCTTTTGGAGGCTGGAGCTGGTGTGGCCATTATTTCTTTATCTCTTCCCCATCCCAGATATGTCCACTGAAGGTGAGTATAACATGATTGTTATTAAGTTCACTTTTTTCAAAACCAAATATCAGAAACAAATTTGGGGTGGGGTTAGGAGTAAGGAGGTGTGCTATACATTTGACAGTCCTGCAAAACATTTTATTTAAGAAGTACGATAAGAGCATAAACGACATAAAAATCTGTATGGTATACACACAAACAAATACATTTTGCTCAGATGTGATGCATGTATCCTCACAAGCTTTTTATTGTAAACTGCTATTTTTGTTATATACAAAGTAGTTTGTCCTTGAAAGAAGAAAAAAAGTGACTTTCTTTCTTTCTTTGCCCTTATTTTTGCTCGGGCTATCTTTGGATCAAAAGTTTGGATTATAGCTGAAAAATGCACATTAAAGCATCTGTCAACCCATGGTTTCTGGGGGCTAGTGGCCCTCATATCCTGATCTTACTTTGATTACTTATTCCCTAGTTTTTTTACTATGCATTATTGGCTAGTTAGAGTGTTATGAAAGGATGCAAAAAAAAAAAAAAAAACAAAGTTGAAGAGTAATATTAAATTTCTTTCCTTGCTTTTCTCTTTTGCTCATGCCATCATTGGATAAAAAAATATGGAAAATAACACTGAAATGCGCCCAACAGCTTAGCTTCTGTGGGGCAAGTGGCTGACATCCCCCCAGCTTAATTTGATTATTCCACAGTTGTTATAGTGTAGTCTGGCCAAGACTGAGTGTATTGAAAGGATGCAGGAAAAAAAGCAAAGTTGAAAAGTAAGACTGAATTTCTTTCATTAGTTATGATTCGTGATTTTTGCTCATAGCATCGTTGGATCAACAAAGGTTAGGGAGCAATATAAAATGCATCTCAGAATATATGCAGTCCCCATGGCTTCTGGTGCCCAAGTGTCTCCTAGATCCTCAACCTAATTTGTTTACTTCTTCCACAGTTGTTAGAATAACATCTGGCCCAGTTAGTTTGTGTTGAAAGGATGCAGGAAAAGGCTGAAGAGTGAGACAAAAGGTGCAAAAAGGCAGAAAAAAATTAATCTAGATGATAAGTTATCATAGTTGTGTGGGGTGGCAGGAGATGGTGGCACTGGGGAATGTGTTGGAAGAGAGTGGGTAGTGGGGGGGGGGGACGAAATTGGGTCCTGCCTTAGGGAGACATTTCACCTTAGGCCATCCGTGGTAACCCATTTGTAACAATAAAATTAGCATTAGTTACTCTGGAAAAACAGCTTTTTGTGTCTAGACTTGATCTTTGTACATTATGGGACTCAGCCATGTATAGTAGAACTATGTCATCAGCATAATGTACAGCTACTGGATTTCCACAGTGCTATAACTAATTTAGCTGGAAAATCAAGGCTGTATGCTTGACTTGCCAAGCAGCATACTGTGCTGTATCTGGAAATTGATGTGGAAATACACACGCGTCAGGTCATCTCTGCAAGCTCTGTTTCAACAGAGGATTCAGCAGCTTTAATATGAAATGTAGGAATGTCAGTAAATAACTGTATGCATATGTATATATTCTGAAAAGGAGAGTCTACGAAATAGTGTAGCATTGTGGAATGCCTTTGTCAGCAAAGATGTGACTGGAACACATTTCTCTAATTACCCTTAAACTTCCTGTCCTTAAGGTAGTTTCAAAAACAAGTTATTCAGAAGTCACTTGTGACTTATTGTATGTAATGCCTTGGGCAGGTCTCTGAACATCATATAGATGTCATAATATCAAGAAAACCTTATCATAAGTTTTTCTTGATCTGATGGCGTCTATGAGATGAAAGCGCCAATCCAAATAAAACTTCTTTCAATAAGTACTGACTCAAGATGACTTAGTTCAAAGATTTGAAGGGAATTAATATGAAAACTTTGCAATGTCCAAGTATAAGCTATGGTTCTCCCTTCATCCTGAACCACAACTTGCTCTTGAGCTACTCCCTTTAGCATTTTTCTGTTTGTACTGACTGAGGTCTCTTGACTCACCCAGGTTGGTTTAGCTTTGATTGGGCTGTTTCTACCACTTGGCACCTTTACTTTTATCATCATTCCAACTATCAGAGCTCTTGATGCTGTACTCTGTCTTCCTCCATCTTCCAATACTTGCATCATGAACCTGTTGCTAAAACCAAGGAATATTTTCACAGTTCATACAAATGTTCATATTTCTAGAACCATAGGTATTATTAAAGAAGTGTAAACAGTAAGCTGTTAAGCACAAGCTAGTTAAATAGGTCCTATTTATTAGATCCTAAGTCTTAAACTTGATTTTACAAGTCACGATAAACACAGTAAATGTTACATTTTGCAATTTTTTTGTAAACAATTTACAATATGTCCATAACCACTAAAGCTATGCAGATACTATCAGCAGAGTTTTACTTATCTAGCTGCATGCTTTCATATAAGGCTTAGCAGTTCTGTAACTTGTTTGCTGAGATATTTACAGAATTATTTGTATTGTCAAAATGTTTATAAGTAGTACATGAACGACAGTCAATGTCTCTTTTGCTACACTAAACAGACATCAAAATATCAATGCACCTGTGGTGCCTGTTATACAAGTTTTAAGATGAAATCATTCAGTAGCTTGTAGGTCTCGTGGTTTTGGAATTAATAATGTAAATATGAGCAGATAATATTAGATGGCAAGAACTGTCACTAGGATGAAAGTAGAGAAATGTCTGGTGGTGATTCACTAGGATAAAACTAGATAAATGCTAAGAGGCATCACTAGGGTTTAACGACTGCAATGAAAGCCCACTTTTATTATTAGTGCAAGCCTCTGTACAGGCACAGGGCAAATATTGTTTTAGGGGTGCTATTTCTTTAGTATTAATAACTCACTACTCTGGCAAACTTGCAATTTACTCTGGTGTCTCATACACGTTTACCACAGATTTCTCACTTTTGCTCAGTATTTTCTGTGGTAAACCATATAATTTCATATACTCTGAATCTTGTTCATAGGTGTTTACTAGGCTAACGATCACAAGGGCCTTTTTAAGCCTAGCCATGCATCCCATATCTCTGACGAGTTCTGATACCCTTGATAAGTGTAAGCATGGACCTGGGAGAAGAACCATTTATAGGTTACCTGTTTGCATCAGAGACATAGGTGCCAAACCAGGGATGAATTTCCATTTTCCTATTTAATTATCTAAATTGCACTTGAATTGGATTAGGGAGGAACTCTGCTTCACATGGATGGGGAGCCTGTTCCATAGACGGGGTAGTCTTTGGGATACATACCTATTTCTGCAGCAGGTCCTTTTTATATCACAGGCAAGGTTTAATTCTTTAGAACGGGTAATTCTGGTACTGTTTGTTTTGTGGATATGCAGGAGGTCCATCAGAGTGGAGTCTGACAGTGCCCTGTATGCCAGGCATAGATCTCCCCTCAAAGGCCTGTAGGAGACAGAATACAGGGATAGGGCCTTGAGGTGGTCTGCATAGAACATATTACTTATGCACTGTATTCTTTTAGTGAGGAACCTCTGTGGACATTCCAGTTGTTGGATATGCCTGGTTAGGTGCATACCAAAGGGGGCATTGTACTCAATGATAGGTCTGATGAATGCCAAATACAGTGGAACAATGACTTCCTTGGACTTAGATGCCATACCTTTGGTTATAAGTTGTGCAGAATAGATCTTTGGTTATAAGTTGTGCAGCATAGAATGCTTTCCTCGCCACTGTAGACACATGATGATCAAAGGCTGGATTGCTATTTATCTACTATAACTACACTATCTATGTGTGTTTCTAAGTCTCTGACTACTGGGTCAGCTCTAAGGGGTGTATTGTCAGTATGATAGTTACCAAGGATGGATGACTTCCCAAAGGATACTGTTATGCATTTCTTTGCTTTACTTTTAGTCCATCACTCTGACACCAGTTGTTTATCTGTGTCAGCCCCTCCTGTAGAACATTTGTGTCGTTGTGAGATTCAGTGACAGCTCCTAATTTGCAGTCATCTGCAGATTTATTCAGCCAGAGATCACTGACATTGGCCTTGACTTCTGAGAAGTAAATGCCAAAAAGGAGCTGTCCAAGGACTGATCCCTGAGGGACTCCACTTGTGACTGGCCTCTTTGTAGAGGTGGACTCCCCAATTCTAACTTCTTGGGTCCTTTCTGTGAGCCAGTTGACTATCCACTGGGTGACATATGGGTCAACAATGCCCGAGTTTGGTATTTTGTCAAATGCCTTGGCCAGGTCAAGGTAGACAGTGTGAATGACTTTGCCCTCATTCATTGCTTTGGTGACCTTCTCAAAGAAGTCCATCAGTTTGAGTAGGCATGATCTGCCCTTGACAAAACCAAACTGGGTTGGGTCCAGTGTCTGGAGGTTTATTATATCTCTATTGATCATCTCCATGATAATTTTTCCATGGCTTTACATAGAAGACTAGTGAGAGTTATGGGTCTGTAGTTTCCAGGGTCTGTAGATAGCCCACCTTTGTGCAGAGGGATGACTGTTGCCTTTCTCCATTCAAGAGGCACAAAGCCTGTTTGGAGGCTACAGTTAAATAGTAATTCCAGGGGTCCTGATAGGTCATGTTTCATGCTATTTAGAAGGCATCCTGGGATATTGTCTGGGCCCATTGATGCAGTGTTCATGGTCTTAGAGAGAGCATAAAGGACATGTTCCCTATTAATAGTAGGGGGAGTTGTATTTGATGGTATTTCCTGAGGGAAGGTTGAGGGGGAGAGAAGAGCAAAGTTGGTGCTGAATTTATTAGCCAGGAGGTTTGCTATATCTTCTGGCTCAGTATATGTGGCTCCATTTACAATGAGCTCTGCACACAATTGTGTATTGCCTTTGAGGTTGCTACATAGCTAAAGAATGATCTATGGTTGTCCTTGGCCTGGGAGGCCAAACTTACCACAGATTTGGCTTTGGTAGACTTTATTTGTCCTCTGAGTTGTTTGTTTAGTTTAATTAGAGTGCTTTTATCCTGCTGGGTGCTGCACCTCCTAATTTTTGCCATGATTTTCTTCCTCCTGTTATACATCCAGTTGCTTTTGTGATTCCACCAGGTTGGCTCGTTTTTTTAAATTAGTTCTGTACTTCTTCCTGGTGGGTACAGATATCTCTATACAGCTATTAACATGCTTGTACAGGGTTTCTGTGAACAGTTCTGCATAGTCAGAAGTGTTCTCAGGGTTTATAGGGGCTTGAAATTTTGCCAGGTTCTCACTTAATAGCAGGAGGTTAACCTTAGAACAGTTCCTGACTATTCCCTGTTTAGCTGGGGATCCAGGCTTTATTTTTACTTCAAAGGAGACCATTTTGTGGTCTGACCTTACCAGGGAAGGCATTACAGTAGGGGGTGTGCAGCACTCTCCCATATTAATGAGGATCAGATCCAGTATGGTTGCACCCCTGGTTGGTATATTGACTATCTGGTCCAGGAAGTTTGTGTTTACAAAATCCAGGAATTTCTGTGCATGTACATTTGATGTTCTATAGGATTCCCAGGTAATAGTGGGGTAATTAAAGTCACCCATGAATATGGTATTGGGTTGGATGGTTACTGTTTCTAATAAGTTTAAATACATGGTATGGGTTTCCTGGGTCATAGAGGGGGACCTATATCTTGCAAGGAAGTGGTATTGGATTTTACCTATGATGATTTGAACATGGATCAGCTCAAGTGCATTGTCCTGTTTGACCAACCTTGAAGTATATTTATTTTTGATGTAAATAGAAATACCTCCATCTTTAGTCCCTGCCTGTGAAGTAGCTGGTCTAAATGTGTGGAAGGCATTTTAACCCTGCACTGTTGGTGTGCTGTCTGCAGCTTTAAACCACGTCTCTGAGACTGCACAGACTTCAGCATCCTCTAGGGTAAAGAGAGCTTCCAGGGAGTGGAGTTTTTTTTTTATTTAGGCTCCTAGCATTGAGCAATAATACGTTTAGATTTTCTTGGTTTTGATTTGCTATGTTGGAAGTACTTTCCGTTTGGCATTGCCTAAAAAAAGGCACTATGGGTGAAGACAATGTTTTAGCTAATATTCGAAGGCCTAGAGAGGAGAGGTGCGTCCATCCCTGGCAATTATTAGGTGTTCGTAGTCGGAAAATATTCCAAACCCAAGAAAAACGCTGTCTGGTAACTATAAAGGCTGTTCTCTTCTGGTGTTTCGAACCCACAAAAAACTCAATGAATACTGTTGCTCTTTATTCCAAACAGTTAATCCAAAAATTGAAAAACAAGGTATAAATATAAAAATTGAAGTGGATTTAGCGCGCTTTCATCTCATTACATGAGACTTCTTCAGAATCTACATTGTTGAGTTACCAACTCGTTTAAATGTCCTCTCATAACATTTCATTGGTTGTTGGTTGGCGTTCAAATCAAGTAACCATGTACAAGGCTTACAGTGGTTAAACTCATACTATATAACATACAAATACAAATGTCTATGTTCGTGAACGTGGTATATCGTTAAAAATCAGCAACATAAATTACCATAATGAACTTTAAACAAATTACATATAGTATTAAGGCAATAAATAAAACTCTCTAAATAGGAAATAAACAATGGTAAGTGTGCAAAGTTGCAAAGTTTATAGTGAAGGATTCTCAATACACATAAATTTATGTCCAGATAGGTGGATTGGGCATCTTGAGTCAGATTTGGGGGCCGGTAGCTAGCTATAATTTGAATAGGGGTCTTGTCAATGGTTAACTGCACCTGGAGTGTCTCCTATACGTCATGCTGTTTGCCTGGAGGTGTGTATGTCTTTAATGTATAGTGAAACTCCACCTCCTTTTGCTTTACTGCCCACAGTTTGGGGTCTGAATGTATGATAGGATGAGTAACCAGGTAAGGCTGGGGTGCTTTCTGCAGCTTTGAACCAGGTTTCTGTGACTGCACAGCATTTTCCAGGGTTAGGAATGCTTGCAGTGAGTGCAGTTTCATGTTTAGACTCCTAGCATTTAGCAGCATGACCTTTAATTTGTGTTTTGTTGAAATTTTTATGATGGTAGTTTTAACCTCATTACTTTTCCTAAAAAAAGGCACTATAGGAGAGCAAGAGTCTTTGCCAGAAGCCTGAAACCTAGGTGAGACAGATGCAGGCCATCTCTGGCAAAGCATTGTGTTCTGTGGATCATATCTTCCCAGGCTGTCAGGTACTGGATCCCCCTGGAATGACACCAGAAACTAAGCCAATTGTTAAGTAATCATTTTCTGTTTGTATTGCAGCATCATTCTGAGTGACGGCAGGATGCTGCTTTAGGCTAGGGACATACCTGCTTGGAACACACAATCAGTGAGTTCAATCATGTCTCTCTTCATATAGTCCAGAGAGGTACGTCTCAAGTCATTCATGCCAACATGGACTATGACAGAGTCATAACTGTATCTGTTGTTCAGAGACTTGAGTGGGTGTGTGATGTGGTGGATTCTGGCACCTCATAGACAACTAACCATGACTTTCTCCTTATCCAGCCTGGTGAGAGGCAGATTTGTGTGTCTCACAATGGAGTCTCCTATGAGTAATATGTTAGGTTTATAGGTTCATAGGTTCATAGGTTCATACTAGGCTACTGCCCTGGGGCAATTATAAGCCTAGCCCGATTCTGTATGGCTTACGCCACCCCTTGATTTGAGTATACTGTGCCCTTTTTAAGGTTTAGTTTACTGTGCCTCTGTCTAATAGTGACACGGGAGTAATCCCTGGGACAAACCTACGATCCCCTATCCACTTATCGAGATTCTTTTGAAGAGATTCAGTGAGGTGCTCTGCCTCACATGAACTGGAATTCTATTCCAGAGCAAAGGGAGCCTCTGGGTTATGAACCTGTCCCTCCAGCAAGTTCTATTTATTTCTGTGCTGAGGTTCAAGTCCCTCGAGCGTGTGGCTCTAAGGGATTTAGATTTACTGAGGTGGAGAATGTCCATTAATTCTGGATTTGACATAGCTTTGTATGTCAGGCATAGATCGCCTCGAAGTAGGCGGTATGCAACTGAGTAGAGCTGGAGTTTTTTTAACCGAGCAGCATATGGCATCTGTTTGAGACCCTTGATCCTCTTGGTGAGATACTTTTGGGGTCTTTCTAATTGCTGCAGGTGTCGGGTAAGGTACATCCCAAAAGGGGCATTGTATTCTATGATGGGCCTGATGAGGGATAAATAAAGGGGCACGATTACCTCTCTTGATCTAGATGTGAAACCCTTCGTGATGAGGTGGGCTATGTAGAAGGTCTTTCTAACCACTTTGGCAATGTGGTTTTCAAAGGAGAGATTGCTATCAACTCGGGTCCCCAGGTCCCTAATAACTTTCTCTGTACTTAATGGGTTTCCACCTATGTGGTAATTTGTGGGAACATTGTTTTTGCCAAAGGGTATGACTATACATTTTTTGGCGTTTAGCTTTAAACCATGGCGCTGGCACCAGTTATCTGTCTCTGTGAGACCTTTTTGAAGGATGTTTGTGTCAGCTGGAGAGTTGATTATGGCGCCCAGTTTGCAGTCGTCTGCGAACTTGGTGAGCCATAGTCCTCCACGTTGCCTGTACCTCGGAAAAGTATATACCGAACAAGAGTGGTCCCAGGACAGAACCCTGTGGGACACCACTTGTGACCGGTTTCGAGTCTGACATGGCTCCAGCAACTCTCACTCTGTGGGTTCTGTCTTTGAGCCAGTTTGCGACCCATCTTGTGACATAGGGGTTTATATTTAAGCTGGATAGCTTATCTATGATGCCAGTGGGGTATTGTGTCAAATGCCTTTGCAAGGTCCAGATAGGCTGTGTGGACTACCTTCCCTTCATCTATGGCTTTGGTGACTGTTTCAAAGAAGTTAACCAGGTTCAAAAGGCAGGATCTGCCCTTGACAAAGCCGAACTGGGTAGGATCTAGTGTCTGTAGGTCCCCAATGTCTTTGTTTATGAGCTCCATGATGATCCTCTCCATAGCCTTGCAGACTAAGCTAGTCAGGCTTATGGGGCGATAGTTTCCAGGGTCCGTAGAGGCTCCACCTTTGTGGAGTGGGACCACTGTTGCTGTACGCCATTCTGTGGGCACATATCCTGTAGTGAGGCTGAGATTGTATAGCTGTTTTATTTGAGGGATTAGCTCCTCTTGTAGTTCATGTAGGACGCAACCTGGGATGCCATCTGGTCCCATGGAAGCAGTGTTTTTTGCTTTGGAGAGGGCAGCCTTCACCTGAGCATCTGAGATGTTTGGGAGGCAGCCCTCTGCCGGGATAGATACTTGCTCTTTTGGGGGGGAGGGGGTGTAGAAGTTTGCACTGAACCTGTCTGACAGGATATTGGCGATGTCTGTGGGTTCAGTGTATTTTTTGTTGTTTAGAATCAACTCAGAACAAGTCTGGGAGTTGCATCCCAGGTTTCTAACATAACTGAAAAAGGCCTTATGATTGTCTTTGGTGCCCTGTGCAATTTTTCTCTTGAAGCTGGCCTTGGCAGATTTTATGAGTGATCGTAATTTTTTGCTAGTACTGATCAGAGATGCCTTCCCTATTAGGGATTTTGCTCTATCATGTAGTAGCTTCCTCCTTCTGTTGTACAGTTTATTTATGGCAGGGGTCCACCAGACTGGACGCCTGCCTTTGGATGATTGGGTCTTGGTTTTGTTTGGGATAGCATGATCCATGCATTCCTGGAGATGTCCGTAGAATGCATTTATATAGGATTCTGCAGTTTGGGCTGTAGTTTCCACTGGCCCTGGGGCCTTGAAGGATTCCACTTCAATTTTGAGAAGTGAGAAGTTCGCTTTTGAGAAGTTTTTCACTGTGGTTTTCTGGGCTGGGGGTGGGGTTGGGATGTGGACATCCAGTGAAATTAATTTATGGTCTGATCTTACCAATGAGGGATATACTTCTGGTGTGGAGCATAGAGTCTCCATGTTGGTAATGATCAGGTCTAGTATGTTGTCCCCTCTTGTGGGAGTGGTGACTAGTTGTTCCATAGCATTTGAGTTTATAATTTCCAGGAATCTTTGGGCTAAGGTGCTAGGGCTTGAGTAGTGCTTCCAGTCAATGTTTGGGTAGTTGAAGTCACCCAATATAATGGTGTTCGGAGAGATCTTCATGTTCTCCATTGTTTTCAGGAAAGCCGAATGGGATTCCTGACTTTGAGAGAGTGGTCTGTAGGATGCTATAAACTGAAAAGCAGTCTTGCCCACTGTTAGTTGCACATGGATGGTCTCTGATACTTCGTGCAATGCCACAAACCTGGAGGTGTGGATATCCTTGATAAATATGGAAACTCCCCCTCCTTTTGTGGTTCGGTCCGGGTTTTGGGGCCGAAAAGCATGATATGAGGTATAGCCTGGTAGTGCTGGGGTGCTCTCTGGAGCCTTGAACCAGGTTTCTGTCACTGCACAGATATCGATGTTCTCCATACTGAGGAGAGCTTTGAATGTGTGCATCTTGAGGTTAAGAGTTCTGGCATTAAGCAGCATTACCCTTAGTTTCTTGTTCCTTGTGCTGTCTATGGGGGTGGGTTTGACTTTTGAGCCTTGCCTAAAAAAGGCACTATGGGGGTGGCAAGAGCCTTTGCCAATATCCGAAAGCCCAGTGGTGACAGGTGCAAGCCGTCCCTAGCGAAGCAACGTGGCTTGTCGAGCATGTCATCCCAGGCTGACAGACACTGGATCCCCTTTGAATGACACCAACATTTTAGCCAATTGTTAAAATCGATCATTTTGTCTTTGTACTGTGGCATCATTCTAGGTGAGGGTAAGATGCTGCTCAAGGTCAGGGTCATACCAGCCTGGGCTACATGATCAGAGAGCTCCTCTATGTCTCTTTTCATGTAGTCCAGGGAGGTACGTCTCAGGTCATTCACACCAGCATGTACAATGACTGAGTCATATTTGTATTTGCTTTGGAGTGACCTGAGTGCTTGCGTTATGTGTCGGATCCTAGCACCCGACAGGCAGCTCACTGTGACCTTCTCTTTATTCAGCCTGGTGAGTGGGATGTCAGTGTGTCTGACAATAGAGTCACCTATAACAAGAGTATCAGGTGTGTTATTCAGCCTTAAGGGCTGTGGCTGCTTGGCACACTGACTTTGTGGGTTATGTGTTATGTGTGTTTTGTTTTGAGGTAGCGTTTGCTTGGATGTCTGCTTTGGAGGTCTCTGTTGCTTAGGTAGATTTTTATTTAGTGCCTACAAGTATGTTTTTGTGTATTTATGTGTTTGGTTCGCTGATGTGGTGGGACTATGTGATACTGGAATTGTGTTGTGTGATGTTACCTTCTCCTCCTGACTGGTTACACCAGTTTTGAGATGAGAGAGCTCAGCCTCCAGTTTGGCTAAATAGTTGCATCTCTCACATATATTTGAACCTGTTTGGAGGAGGAGAGGGTTGTCCGTGTACATGAGACAGTTGTAACATTGCCTCAAAATTCCCAGATTCACCAGCTGGACTGGAGAGGAAACCATTGACTGACCTTTGGACATGCTAGAGTAATAGGGAAACTGAATTTAAGACGGACCAATAGAGGACAGGGTAATCGTAGAGTGGTGAAGCCTTAGTGGTTGTGAGGTACAGGTATGTGGACTAAGCATGTTATGTGGTGTGGACGGCTGTGGAGATCGTGTGTGTTTTTGCCTCGGAGGTCTCCTTTTATTTGGATATGTTTATGTGGAGGACCTCCTCATATGTAGGTGTGGGTGTGAGTGGTATTTGAGGTGTAGTGATGTGTTGACAATCTTTTCAGTGCCAGATATATTGCCTTGAGGAGGAGAGAGCTTGGACTCTAGGTTCCTAATGTAATTGCATCTCTCACAAATTGTGTTCCTAGGTGGTAGTAGTAGATGGTTGTCCATGTACATGTGGCAGTTGCTACACTGTCTCAGGATGTCCATATCAACCAGAATGGCAGGAGAAAATGTAGGAAATTGTTCATCCCTATTTGTCAGAATCTGAGGGAGAAAGGTCAGGGAGAGCTAAGGGGTGGTCCTAAAGCCCAAGTGCTTAAACCAAAACTAAGAGCTTAGAATAACACTTAACAGTTTAGACATGCTATAAATAAGCAGTAATAAATGCAAAAGAAAAGATGTGGTTGAACACTTTAGAAAACAAGCAGCAAGTAAGCAGGAAGAAGCAAAGCAATATGAAGTAACAGAGTAGTAGGAAGAAACACAAATTAAAACAATATAAGCAGCTGAATAATGTATATATACATATTATACATATTATATATATATATATATATATATATATATATATATATATATATATATTTATTTCCAGTTTGATGACCGGGGAGGTCCACTGGGTTCAAAAAGCCTGTTTTCAGTGGAGGCCCGGGGAGAAAAACTCCATTAATACATAGTACAAGCTCCATAATATGAAATACAATACATAGTGGAAACAGAAACAAACTAAGCAAATTTTACATACAAAATAGCAAAAATAAACAGCAGCTTGGAGAAGGATGTAAAGCATATTTACATGTTTAGTGGTTGAGAACGGTAGTACAAAGTTAAATTAATACAGTGGTTTAAATTATCTGAGAATGATATAGAAGTAACATTAGCATGGATGAGTTCTTTATGCATGAAAATTAGCATGACTTAAATTAATACAGAGGTTTAAATCCTCTGAAAGTGGTATAGAGGTAGCATTAGCATGAAGGCAGTACATGGGGTTAATCAATAGTGTGTAAGGAAGAACAAACTTTGTGTGTTATAAAGTATTTATGTATTAAGCAGGTTAGGTAGGTGGAGTGCAATTGCATTTCCATTTTTGGGAGAGGTAAGAATGCAGCTGGGTTTTGAAGTGTTCAGAGTTCTCAGAAATTCTTAGAGATGGAAGGAGAGAATTCCATTTTTTGGCGATGGAAAAGGATAGGAGAAGCTGACCAGCAGGACGGTTTGGTTTATAAACAGAGATTAGATTTTGGTGGGTAGATCTTAAAAGTTCTGTTTGGAGTGTATAATGTTAAGATATTTGTTAGTGATGGGCATATAGTTGGTTTGAAAATAAGTTTGTGAATGTGGATGCGTTGGAGGTAGTCAAGGTAGTTTGGGAGTTCTAGCCATTGCAGCTGGTGGAGAGGTTTACAGTGGTGAGTGTAGTATTTGGAAGTGGTGGCGAACTTTGAGATTTTATTGCAACAGGATTCTAGTTTAGAAGAGATGGAGGAAGATAGGTTGGTTAGTAGGGGAGCACCATACATTAATGAAGGTAGTAAGAAGGTAGTGGCAAGGGTCTGTCTTGTTGAGGGGGAGAGGAAGTGGGAGTTTCTGTACAGCATGCCAAGGTTCTGATGGGTTTTCTTTATATTTAGCTGAATATGGCTATCAAATTTTAGGTGTTCGTCAGTAGTAACTCCAAGAAGTTTAGCAAAAGGAACAACTTCTATAGTGGAGTTGGCAAGGCTTGTAATCTTGAAAGAGGTTTTGTCTAGGTGGATAGATTTTGAGGGAGACAATAGAAAGATCTTTGATTTGTTGGCATTCAAAGAGAGGTGATTTTGGAGCATCCAGTTCTCAGTGGTTGAGAAGGCAGTTTGAGTTTTTGTTTGGAGCTCAGGGAGGTTTGATGCAGAGCAAACTAAAGTTGAGTCATCTGCATATTGCACTATCTTAGTGTTATGAATGGCTGCATGGAAATCATTAATGAAGATATTGAAGAGCATAGGGCCAAGAATGGATCCCTTGGGTACCATGGTTGGGGTGGGAAGGAAGGCTGAGGTGCCAGTTTTCCATTTTACTGCCTGAGATCTGTCATAGAGATAGTTGCTGAACCAGGTAATGGTGTTTTGTGAGAGGTTAAGATTGGAAAGGTGGTGAAGAAGATGGTTATGGGAGACTGTGTCAAAAGCCTTGGAGAGGTCAAGGAGGACTGTGGATGCAAGTTCTCCGGAGTCACAGGGATGGTTTACAATGTCTAAAAAAGAGAGAAGAGCTGTTATTGTGCTATGGCCAGGACAGAACCCATGTTGTGTTGGGGTGAGGAGTTGGTTATGTGTAATGAATGGCATGAGCTGGAGGTGGATGCATTTCTCAAGAATTTTTGAAATAGGGGAAAGAATCGCTATGGGTTGGAAGTTGGAGATGTTATTATTTTTGTCTCCTTTATGGAGGGGTAGGATAAAGGCTGCACACCACAGTTTGGGGACATATGATTCTTGTATGGAACTGTTGATGAATATGCTAATGGGGATGGCAATGCTGTCTGCTGCAATTCTTAAAAGAGTGAGGGGATATTGTCAGGGGCATTGGAGCAAGGCTTAAGCTTAGAAGTTTTTTTTTATATATGAGGTGGGGATGGGTTTGAGGTGGAATATGGGAGGTGAGTTTGGGGTGGAAGGTTGGGCAGAGGGTTTGATTTGGGGGGAGCTGTTTGGAAATGTGTTAGTGAGTTCTGCTATAGAGTTAGTGAAGAAGGAGTTGAACAGAGTAGCTATTTCTGGGTCAGATTTACTAGTGTCAGGAGAAGGGTTGTTTATGGTGCTTGGATTGAAAAGTGAGTTGATGGATTTCCAGAATTGTTTGGGTTAGAGGAGTGGTTAGACTGGAGTTTGATATAGTATGCTTTTTTGTCTTGTATCTTACATTTTTTGGCTAAGTTGCGGAGTTGTTTATATTTAAGAAGGGTATTAGGGTGCCTGTTACGATGGTAGAGTTTCCAGGTCTTGTCCCTTTGTTGCATGAGTGTTTTGGTATCTTTACTAAGCCAAGGGGCGGAATTGGTTTTTATACGCTTTATTCTTGGAGGGGCTTGGGAGTTAAGAGTGTCTACGAAGGTTGAGTTGAAGAATTCAACAGCAATGTCCAGAGGTAGAGTTTTTAGAGTGTCCCAATTTATCAGTTTGAGAGAATTGGAAAAAGTTGTAGGGTTAAAGTTGTTGAGATTCCGAGTATGGATATATTGGTGTAGATGAGGAGGGAAGGGGGTTGCTCTATGGATGAAGGCTTGTAAGTGATCACTGATAGAGTCTGGTAAGGTGCCAGTGTGGGAGATTTTGTTTGGGTGGGAGACAAGGATCCAGTCCAGTATGGAGCCTGAGGAGTCATTTTTATTAGGTCTGGTTATAGCATTTATGAGTTAAGTGAAATTACATAGATTGATTGAAATGGTGGGGTTATTGGCAGTAATTTTGTTCCAGTCAATGTTCACATCTCCTAAGATGTATGTCTCAAGCTTGATATTATATGAGGCCCATAGAAGAATTTCCTCAAGTGTGTTAATGTTGTTTCCAGGGGGGATATAGAGAGCTATAACACAAATGCTTTTCTGGTTATTTTGTTTGAGATTTCCTATGACTAGTTCAGCATTGTTAAACTGTGGAATAGGATTTTGGTAGGGAGTGATGGAGAGTAGGCTAGAGTAGGTTAAGGCTACTCCTCCGCCCTTCTTTTTTAGGCGGTCTTGTCTAAGTACTTGAAACCTAGGGGGTAGTATTTCATAGTCTGAAATGTTGGGTTTTAGCCATGTCTCAGAGACAGCTGCTGTGTCAGGTTTGGTATGGTATAGCCAAGCGTGGAAGTGGGCTAATTTGTTTCTTAGACTCTGGGTGTTGATGGTCAGGATCTTGAGGTATTTACGGTTGGTAGTATGGATGGTAATGGGGGGAGATGGATTGCTGCTGGTACTAGGTCCTGGGTTGGGGTGTATGTCTCCTGCTAGGCATAGGCAGTTAAATGGGAATGAGACCAGGGGTTTGGATTTGCACCTAGACTTTGGTGTGAGGTACAATAGTGCTTTTGGAATATGACGTTTCATTGAGGAGGATAGGAGTTTTAGTTTAAAGCAGATAAATGGGTTTGGAAGCACTAGGGAGGAGGATATAGTGTGGAAATGAGATGTGGCAGAGTTATGATGTACATTAGGGGTGATGGTGGGGTGAAGAGGGGATAGGAAAAAAGGGGTAGTTTGTAAGAGGAATAGGAGGTAGCATTGTATAGATGTATTAGGAGTAGTAGGCTAAGGGAAAGGATGAGAATGGTTTGAAGAGACATGGCGTGGTTTAGGTATAATGGAATAGTTGGGGGTTAGGTGTTGAGGATGTAATAGGATTATTGGTGACAGTGTAGGAGGGAGGAATATGGAAGTGTATCTAGAGCTTTAAGGATTAGGGATGGAGAGGAGTGAGAGAGTATTGGAGGATGGTAGGGGAGGGGATAGTGAGGAGATGAGAGTGGATTGAGTGAGACAGGGGGGAGGGGACTTATGGCTAGAATAGAATAGTTTATGTAGTAAAAGCAGTCACAGCTTCAGTAGGAGCACCGGGGGTGTGTGGGAATTGGGGGTAGGGTCAGGGAGCAGAGTGAGCCCGCAGGGCGAACGGAGCGGGTAGAGCTAAGGAGAAGGAAGAAGGCAAGACTGTGAAGAACAATCAGTGGTTAGGTAGGTAAGCTCAGAGGTAAGGAAAGTATGGAGAATGTAGCACTTGTTTACTGTAGTTGTATGCATCAGATAACATAAGTCTCCAGCCAAATTCCTTGTAAGCATAACAGCATATTTAACAGCAAATAGTTTATGTAGTAAAAGCAGTCACAGCTTCAGTTAGTCCCTTAGACTATTGTGAGCATAACAACATCTGTAACAGTAAACCGTTTCTTTAGTAAAAGCAATCACTACATCAGTTACATCCCTAGACTACATAACGTTAGCTAAGTACTTCAGTTGGAAAACATAAACATGCCTGTTAAACCAGGTGCACCACAAACATTTGAGAAGAGCTTAAATACTTGCAGGCACTTATTTGCAGGTGTGCAAACTGAAAAGGGTCTGGGGAAGCTTCTTCACCACAAGCAGGCCAAAAGATAACTTTCAAAATGGCGCCGCTCAAGGAGTCCCACTAATATAGACTAGTTAATGTGCATGTGGGAGGAGAGAGATACAAAATGGGGGAAGGTTTAACCAGAAAAAGCAGGTAGAGATCTGGCCTGCCCCCTCACAGAAGACTGCAAAGAAAAGCAATCAGCATAATAAGCAATCACCATAATATATATATATATATATATATATATATATATATATATATATATATATATAAAGTAAAAAGGGAGAGAGCAGAAACAGAAGATAATTCAAGGTTAAGGAACGAAATGGTTTGGCCTTCCCAAATGACCTCTGTATTAGGTAGAATGAGCTCAAAAGGGACTGGGAGGAGTGTCCCAGATCAAATTTACAGAAGGGCGGGCAACTGCAAGAGCCACCAACTTTAAAAACACAAGGTGGGAGGGTGGGAGAAAAAAGGTTTCAACACAGATCAGATTACAATGCCAGCAAATATATAAATAATTCAGTCAAGCAAAAATAAGACAGTGTAGAACTCTGAACACAGTGCCAAAAAATATACTTATCAGCTCTATATTTCCAGATTGTTTGAGAAGCACTCTCAGTTAGAACACAAGGAGATTCTAGCAGTGATATGCAGGGATTTACAAAAAGGGAATATTTTTATACCAGCAAGCCTTGAGACAGTCAGATAACACAAAAGCTGTTAGACCAGTTTTACCAACTTTAAGAACACTACAGTAATAGGGTGGAAAAAAGGGTTTCAGCACAGGTCAGAAGACAGTGCCAGCAAATATATAAATAATTCAGTCAAACAAAAATAAGACAGTGTAGAACTCTGAACAAAGTGCCAAACATATACTTATCAGCTCTATATTTCCAGATTGTTTGAGAAGCACTCTCAGTCAGAACATAAGGAGATTCTAGCAATGATATGCCAGGGGTTTTCCCAGGTGGGAGAGATTTAAAGATAAGACCAATAAGACTATAAGATTTTTGAAGTAAAGTTTTCCCATTTTTGAATACAATGGGTATACAAATATAAATAGGTGCTTTTGCTTTTTGTCTTTTTTCTTTTTCTCCCTGCTCTCTTTTTCTTCATTCAGTTTTAAGAATTGTAGGCAATGCAGTGTAAAAAAAAGGAGGAGGGAGACGTGGTGAAAGAGGAAAAGGTCTGGTTAAGAGAGTATAACAAAAGAAAAATCAGTGTGCTTTTTCCCATGCTTGCATAGGGAAATGACTGGGGTACAACCCTAGGTGTTATTCAGTAACAAGTTTGTATTACAAAGCATGTAAATGAAAAAGAATACTGAATATTATAAGGCTTTTTTTGCTGGTAAACAAGGTACCATTAGCAGTTTTGAGTCTGGTTTGCATGTCACTGGAAGACAATTTGATAAAGAGAAATGCCTTGGAGAAACTGTTTACTGAAAGCATTCAAGAGTTGTCTCTGCTGGGAGAGCTGTAAAGATAGACAATATCAAATAGCACTTACTAACAGCACAGGCTGTACCATGCGTCTTAGCATGACTAAGTTTTCTTTTTGGTTAACTTTAACCTGTCTGTGTGGCTATCAACATAGAACTTTTGTTCTTATTAGGAAGCAAAAACTTCAATATTTGAAGATGTAGATAGTTTTGTGTGTTGTTATTAAGTTAATAGGTTGTAAATGGGTTTGTTTATTCTGTTTGAGGGCTTTCAAACAAGCAAAAAGTTATGTAAGATGTGGCATAGGCTCAAATGTATCTGACAAAAACAACTGTATAAAAAGACCAACCTGCCAAACAGTATATGCATGCAACATAAAAGTTAGAACTAGACATTTAACAAATAAGCAGTTATACATAAAAAGTGCAAATAGCTATATAAGAAAATGATGCTTTCTGTAATGTCTTTCAATCTGAATGGTCTTACAAATAAAAGAAAGAGTAGTGAACTATATTAAAAATGTAGAGTGCAAATAGCTGTGCTACAGGAGACACACCTGGAAAGAACTGAAACGTGAACTTGTAAAGAAAGGATTTCAGGATGGTTATTCGGCAGAATATCTGGGGCAAAAGAAAAGAGGAGTACTTAAATTAATTGCAAGAGGAGCTCCAGTAGTGATAGAAGATAAAAAAGATAATGTTATATTTGTAGTGGTTAGGGGCTAATGGCAAGGGAGGAGGATTTCACTGGCATGCATTTACATTCCTCCTAAAACTGCTATAATGGAGCTCAAGAAAATTCTGGGAGAAATAATCAGTTTTCAGCAGGGAATATTACTTATAGGTGGAGATTGGAATTTGGTTTGCAACAGTGAAGATGTGTATGGGGGGCCTAGAAGGGAAAATATAACAAAGGAGGGTAGATTTTTGAAGAAATTGGAAGATGTGAATTCAGTATTAGTTCGGAGTGAATTTACATATTCTCTAAGATACAAAAACTGGGCTAGGCTAGATAGAATTTATATCTCACAGGAACATGTGCATTTAATTGAAGGTCTTGAAATGCACCCAATAACCATTTCAGACCATGCACCAATAATAAGTAAAATAAAAATGCAAGGTAATGAAATAAAAATGAGACACTGGTGCTTTCCCACCTATTGGTTGAAAAGGCAGGAATTTAAGGAATGGGTTTTGGAATTAATTCAGGAGCTACTAGAGAAGATAGAAATTTCTTCTGAAAATATAGCTAGAGAGTGGGATAAAATTAAAGTGGAGTTTAAAATGTGTGGAAATAAAGGAAAGGGAGATATGGTTAAGAAGTTAAGAATTATTTAGAGAGACTGACAAATGTTAAAGTATTGCAAAATAGGGGGAATTTCTTAGAACAAGAAAAGGAGCAACTACAGAATGCTAAACAGAAAATAAGGGATTACCTCAATAATATACACGAGTTTAGAAAGAGTGCTATTAAGCAACTGTTTTTGATAATAATTCTGGAGCACAAAAACTTTTAGCACAACGACTCAGGCAACAGAAAGTGGAAGGGCTGTCACCAAGCTTACAGAACCTATAACAAGGAAGACAAGAAGAGATCCTGTAGAAGTACTAGAAATATTTCCAAAATGTTATGAAAGTTTGTATAAAGCAGAGAAGTATGGAAATCAAGAAAAGGTACAGATGGAAATGTTCATCGAAGAATAAATATGCCAAGGTTAGAGGCAGATGAGGTTCAATTACTAACAGGATAGGAAGAGATGAGATAAAAATGGCTATGTATAACCAATCTACAGGAAAGTCCCCAGGAAAAGATGTTATTTCTCTGGAAGTTTGGAAACTAGGAGGGGAAAAAACTGACAAAGATCTGTAAAGTTTTGTTTAACAATATTTTAAGAGGAGGAGAAGTACCAGCATCCTGGAAGAAGGTGGTGGTAACGGTAATACCTAAAGAGGTTAAAGATGCATCAGATCCAGCTTCATACAGGCCCATTTCAGTACTAAACCAATTATTATAAAGTGTTTTGTCTATAATGGCTAACAGAATGGCAAAAGTGATACCAAAATTGATATATATGTATATATATATATATATATATATATATATATATATATATATATATATATATGCCGTCTGTGCACATATAAAGTGAAGTGTGTGCACGGAGAAATTTCACAATAAAACAGCAAAGTAAATCCGGCACTGCACCGAAACACCATCAGCCAAAAATAAGCTTCAAATACAGCAGAAGGAGCAAATAACTTTAATAGCTCAAAGACAGCAGAAATACAAACTCCAAACCGGTTTCACCTCTTAGGTGTCATCAGTGGATTATACCCAGTGCCTTCATAACAACATTAAATATGTCCCCTTAAAGAGAAATTCACAAATTCTAAACAAGCACCAATATATAAATAAAAATAAAAAATACAGAAAAATACAAACATCATATCATGAATGCAATTAATACACATACACACCTATATAGCTCTGTCCTTAGTAACCTTTATATTTCATTCACCCAAAACCTAACTTTTTAAAGAAACTAATTTAAACCAGGTTTATATAAAGCTCCAAAATTCAAAATCCACATTCTCTCCTTTCTACTTAATGGATGTTAAACAACAAGTAGATGATTGTTTAGAGTTGGTACAAAAATATAATGAAGTGGAAGAATGTAAGGGTTTGTTTAACAAATCTATGGAAGACATGAATGTTTTTGAAAACGATGTAAAAATTAAAAAGCTTAAAAAGTTTAACAGAGATATGAGTGATGCTAAAAATGATAAAACATACACCTGGAAACAATTCAAAAGAGCAGTGAGATTTAGAGATACTGATAAACCCAAACAAATTAAACGTAAGAGAAACAAGTCGATTTTAAAATCCACTCATAGTATGGACAATTTAGAATCCAGTACATCTGAAATGTCTTCCAATGCTCTGAGCACTGACACTGATTTGGAAGTGACTGAGGTACAATCATCTACACACAAGAGGACTAGACCTAGGGAGGGCCCTTTAGAAGGGGTGGAAAGAAACATTGAAAGAGAGAACCTGAGAGAGATGGAAGAACGATTCGAGAGACTGGTGAAGAAGAAGTAAATGATGAAGGACTTATAGTAAATCTTACTGAACACCAGCTTAATGATGACGAAAAAGCTGTGTTAAATAAAGGATTTAACTATGTACCTTCTTTTTTTCTGTCTCAGCATGACGTGTGTGGATGTCAAAAGTTTTTGTAGGAATTTGAATTTAAAGTATTTTTTTCATGTTGAGTGATTTTTCTGTTACTTCTGAATTTAGATTTAGATTTAAAAAAGGTAGTTTTGTACCCCCTTATCATCCAAGGGTGAGGTTGTTTGAAGAGAGTGTACTATGTGAACTACATAAAAATCAAAATAATATCTTTAGACACCACGGTTGCAATTTGACAGTTAAGGAAAGGGCTTCTTTAAAAGGTCTAATGGAAGACAAATATTTAGTTATACTTAAGGCCGATAAGGGTGGAGCATTAGTAGTGTAGGACATTAATGGTTATACCAATGAGGTTAAAAAACAGTTGGGTGATAACAGGTTTTATTTAAAACTCATTTTAGATTCCACTGTTGACCTTAAATCTAATATTGATAAGACCCTAAAAGATTATAAGTCTAGGGGTTTTATTAATGAAACTTTATTGAAGGAATTAATGGTGGATAACCAGAAATCTCAACTATTTTATATTTTACCAAAAATACACAAAAATGTTTTTCCTCCCCAAGGTAGGCCTATAGTATCAGGAATTGGGTATATTAACTGAGCCTATTTCAGCATATTTAGAATTACAGTTGAAACCATTATTAGATCTAGAATTAAAGATACAAATGAGTTTTTGCAACTGATGGATGATATAATGTTACCTGGTGATTGTTATATTTGTACACTTGACGTACAATCATTGTACACTAGTATTCCTCATCATGGGGGAATAGAAGCAATCAAATACTGGTTGTCACAATTTGGACAATATTCTGTTGAACACTGTTCTTTTTTGATAGATCTGATCAAAATTGTGCTAGAGAATAATGTGTTCTTTTTTCGAAACAAATGTTATTTGCGATTAAATAGAACTGAAATGGGCACTAAATTTGCATCAATATACGCATATCTTTTCATGGGATACTTGGAATGTAGTTTGATTTATGAAGATAGTGTTCCTTTTAAATCTAAATTGATAATGTGGCGTCGTTATCTTGACGATTGCCGGGCTATATGGTCCGGTTCTTTAAGTGAATGGAACACATTTGTAAATCATTTAAATTTCAATGTGTTTGACATAGTCTTTGTTGATAAGAAAGAAAAAAATGGCTATTGATTTTTTGGATGTGCATGTAGTTAAGAACAAGGATGGTACTTTAAGTACAAGTCTATTTAGAAAACCATTCACAAAAAATTCATTACTGAGGGCAGATAGTTGCCATCCAAAACATGTTATATCTAATATACCTAAAAATCAATTCCAAAGACTTAGACGTATATGTAGTAATGATGTGGAATTTAAGGAAGAGGTTAAACACATGGGGAATAGATTTATACAAAGAGGGTACAATAAAAATGTTATAGATCAGGAAATACTGAAGGTATCCAACATGAAAAGAAGTTTAAATTCTGAATCTGAGTTTCATGGTGAGAACACTGGGAGAATAGCTCCTTTAAGGTTTATTACTACATTTGGAACTAATACTTATAAATTTCGAGGTATAATTACTAACGTTTGGCATATTTTAAAGCAAGATCAATTTTTTGGTAGTTATCTTACGGAATATTATAAATTTGGATATAGAAGAGGTAGAAATATAGGGGAATCACTCATGGTACAAAAAAATGGAGTATAAAAAAACAAAATTGGGTACCACAAGAGGGTGTAATCCTTGTGGTAGATGTACATATTGTAAAATTATTCCTAAAACAAAATATTTTGCATCCATTAATACTTCTAAGGTTTATGATATACAACATCTAATAACTTGTAGCTCAGAATGGATATTATATATGGCAGTATGTCAATTTGGGGCCTTTTATGTGGGCCAAACATCAAGATCCTTCAAAAGTAGAATGGCATTACATATAAGTGACATTAAATGCCAGCAGGTACGAAGTGCCCTATATAAACACAAAATTGATCATGTCACGGCACACTTTATATTTATAGGGATCGATACAATATGTAGCATTAACATGAGGGAGACTGAAAAACATTTATTGTTGGATAAAAAGGAGAGAATGTGGATTTTGAATTTGTGAGCTTTATATAAACCTGGTTTAAATGAGTTTCTTTAAAAAGTTAGGTTTTGGGTGAATGAAATATAAAGGTTACTAAGGATAGATATATATATAGGTGTGTAGGTGTATTAATTGCATTAATGATATGATGTTTGTATCTTTCTGCATTTTTTATTTTTATTTATATATTGGTACTTGTTTAGAATTTGGGAATGTTTCTTTAAGGGGGACATATTTAATATTGTTATGAAGGCACTGGGTATAATCCACTGATGACGCCTAAGAGGTGAAATCGGTTTGGAGTGTGTATTTCTGCTGTCTGCGAGCTGTTAAAGTTATTTGCTCCTTCTGCTGTATTTGAAGCTTATTTCTGGCTGTTGGTGTTTCGGTGCAGTGCTGGATTTACTTTGTTTTTTATATATATATATATAAATATATATATATATATATATTTGTGGATCAGTATGGTTTTCTGTAGGGGAGACAAACATTTGATAATATTAACAGACCACTGATGATGCAGAGGGAAGCAGAATGTAAGAAAATACCACTGTTATTGTTGGGTCTTGATACAGAGTAGACTGGGACTTCATGAGTACGGCAATTTAAGCATTTGCTTTCCTCGATACAATTATAAAGTTGATTAGGAATATATATGAGGGATCGGAGATGGAAATTCAAGTGGGTGGGGTCCTCTCTGATAACTTCTGCTTGAGTAGATGAACCAGGCAGGGTTGTCCACTTTCCCCTTTGTTGTATGCTTTATATTTAGAACCATTGGCAAAGAAAATAAGGTACTTAGAAATTCAAGAATATAATTGGTATGGTACTCAGGAAAAGTTGGCCCTATTTGCAGATGATATTATTTGATACATGGCAAAAGCAGAAATGGACATTACAGTGTTGTGGAACATTTTAAGACAGTTTTAGATCTTCTTGGGATACAAAATTAATGAAGCTAAAACAAAGGCAATAGCAGCAAATTATGTACCCACACACCAATTGGTCCGACAGTAATCATATTTATGGGAACATGATAAAATGAAGTGTTTAGGAGTATGGATTAGAAATGACTGTGTTGTGGCAGCTAAGGATATGTGGGAAGGGGTCCCCTTCAGATTGTCAAATAGCCGGAATGTCAAACCACGAATCACCGACGAAAACATCATTTTTTAGAACATGGACCTGTTTGCATGGAGATCACCTTATGGAAAAATTCCTATTCACTTCAATGTAATTATGATCTCAGAGTTGATATATTTAAGTAGCAGGGGGTGTAGCCCCCCCCCCCCCGCTGCAGCAAAAAAAAAAAATTTTTATCTGTATGTGTAGGTTTCAGTATTCGTAGGTTTCGTGCATATGGTCTCAGCCACAAGTGGTTTGACGTTCTGGCCATTCATCTTTCTGAAGGGGACCTGTGGGAAGAGACTAAACAGAAGATAATAACAAAAATTGAGAAACTGGAAACTTTGTTATATGGATACTAAGATAGAAACAATTAAAATGTTTTTAGTCCCTTTAGTCTTATACACAGGTCAGGCATATTTTTATTAGCCAGAGGAGAAAATGTAGATAACAATTAAAAAAGAGTTGAAAGATTTTATCTGGGAAGGGAAGACAGTAAGGGTCAAGTGGGATAAGCGGATTCTTCCAGTAGAACAAGGCGGACTAGGATTATCCAATTTGAGGGGGTACTTTAGAGCAACACAGTTAAGGCTCTTATACATATCTGAAGCAGAAAACTATAATTCAAAGTGGAAAGGAATGATGATGATACAGGGGGGAGCTCAAGACATAAAGAGATTGGGATTTTGAATGCAGACTCCTAAAGAGAACAACAAAAATCATAATGAGTATTATAATCATAAAATAGTAGGGAGTATTCTAAGAACTAAACCGGCATGAGAATGGAGAACAGAGATTCTGCTTATAGGGATGACTGTGGTTAGAGACAGAGATGATAGGCAAGAGGGGGCTGTAATTTATTGGAGAAAACTGGCAAAGGAACCAAGGTAATTTATTGGAGAAAACTGGCAAAGGAACCAAGGTATTGGGAGCAAATAATTAGAAAGGGGAAGGTAATAGAATGGGAAGAGGCCAAGAATTTGCTTGAACTGCAGGTTAAAGATTGCCTTCTCTATCAAGGATTGATATCAGAGTATAGGCAAAAAGGAGATAGAGGGATCCTAAATGAAAGACCAGCACTGTAGAGTTTTTAATATAATCTAGAACAGAAGCTGCTATTAAAAAAGGGATAATTAGTAGCGCATATACACTGTTGCATGATAATTATAAGAATCAATCAGAGGAGCTTAGAAAAGATTGGATAAGCAATTCACAAAGAGACAATGGGGGATATATGTATATCTCCTAAATATGCAACAAAGTCTAGAAGATTTAGGATCTTTGCCTGGAAGTGTTTACATGGGTATTTCTATGCCCCAATTAGACTCCAAAGAATTTTCCAACAGGTGGATAGCAAATGTTGGATGTGTGACAGGTAAGAAAGAGGTGGCTGGGAACATATTTTTTTGGGAGTGTAATGAGCTGGGAGACTTCAGGGATTCCCGGCGGACCACTCGGTTGGAGATGCTGCCTGATCAGATTGGATTGACTGGGCAGGTGATTTTTTGAGCTATGATACAGAATCAGAATTGCCTAGACATAGTAAAGCCTTGCTGAATCTAATTATGGTTGTTGCCAAAAAAAAGCAACAATTACTAGAAAATAGAAATTAAAGTCTAGACCAACTTTACTAGAAGTAGTGATTATAGTAACAGAGATAGAACAACTGGAATTAGGATGTTTAGAAAAGGGAAGGAGCAAGCTACTTAGTAAAAAATGGGAATTTTGGGAACAATATATGCAGAGAAGGAATGAGGTTTAAGAGGCAGGATTTGAATGAGCCATATAATGCTTAACTAACAATGACTAGTGATGTATAATGTTTTCAACTACAATTGTTTCAATGGTGTCTGTGATGTATGTTTGCAACTAAAGTGGTGTCAATGTTGTTTGTTTTTCATTTCTACAAATGTAAGATTGCCTATGCCATACGTGATAATTTAATAAAGATGTTTATTGGAAAAAATATATCCATGTCCTTAAATGAGTCTACAGTTTTAATCACTGTGTGCTGTGTTAAATATTAACCTTTCAGTTTGTCTCCCAAATCTCATTATGCGTAGTTTTTGATGTATTTATCAGCATATTATTCTCTTGTGCCTAGGTAGTGAATTTAGTCAAGTTATTTTGCAGACATGCCTTATCTGTAACACATGTAATCATTTTACGCATTTTCATGTCATCTGCATATTGACTGTAGAATACCTCAGATGAAAAAGTTAGGTCTAAAAAATACAATCTAAACAAGTAAGGGCCTAGGACAGAGCCCTGTGGGACACCCAGACTGTAACCAAAGATTTCACCTGTCCAATTGCTGTGTGATACTTGTCATGTCCTGTTTGTAAGCCATACAGCTATCCATCTTATCAAGAGTACATCAGTACCTATTTGTTCTAATTTATTTTTTTTCAAACAACTTTATTGAATTATCACTTGTGACACAGGGAAATTTACAGTCATATAAAAGTAATCAAACTATATTAATGTAACAAACTTTATACTTCACATAAATTGCTATGTATTATATAACCTAAGCAATATTACATAGATTATTCATTTCCTGCTTTTTTTTTAAAACAAGAAACATCTTTATTAAATCATCACTTACTACATAGGCAGTCATACACTTATATAAATGAAAACAAACCACAACGACATAATCCTAATCTCAAGCATTTTACATCACAAACCATACTGACACACTCCCAGTTGCAAACATTATACATCACTTATAATCTACTCAATATTTCTCACTCAAACATTACATAGCTCATTAAAGTCCTGCTGCCTTTTAGACCTCATTCTTCCCTTGTATGTATTGTTCCCACAATTCCCATTTTTCCTAGGTAGTTTGCTCCTACCCTTTTCTATAAATAATTCCAGTTGTTTTATTTCTGTTACTATATTTGCTGCTTCCAGTATAGTTGGTTTAGGTTTTGATTTCCATTTTCTAGTAATTGCTTTTTTGGCAGCCACTATTATTCGACACAGCAAGGCCTTACCATGTGTAGGCATTTCCGATTCTGTATCATAGCTCAGAAAAATCATCTCCCTCATCAGACCAATATGCCCACCCAGTATCTCTGACAGTGTATCCTGCAGGAAATCCTTAAAGTCCACCAACTCACTGCACCCCCAGAAAATATGTTACCAATTACCTCTCTCTCTCTTACCCCTCACACATCCAACGTTTACTGTCTGAGTAAAAATTCTCTGGAAAAAAAATCTGCAAAAATCCAGTCATATATTAAGAATACCTCCCATGTATTAGAGTGTATCAACAAAATTCAGCAGAATTCCAGTTATTACTTTGGTTGTGTTGACATTAAATCTCTGTACACAATTATCAAAATGGAGAAGGGTTTGGAAGAAGTGGTAAAAAATGATGGGGGAAGGCCCCAGAACTGCTTATATTTGTCAACTTTTGGAGTATGCTTTGACGCATAATTACTTTGTTTTTGAAGGGGAATTTTATTTGCAGTTTGAAGGAACAGCAATGGCGGCGGCGTTCGCCCCTTCATATGCTATATTGTTTATGGCATTTTTTGAAAATCTTTTTTATTTATCCAACACAGTTTGTGAGGAACAGGGTAGATCTGTTCAAATGTTTTATAGATGATTTGATTTTTGTATCTAAAGGCGAGTTATGTGAGTTTGAGGACTTTATGAGTTCATTAAATCAGAATTCATTTGGGTTAGAATTCACATATAGAATGAACAAGAATAACATGCAATTTTTGGATGTGGAATTCTATGTGGATACTAAGGGGAATTTACATCATAGGCCCTTTCATAAAATAACTGCCGCGGAGAATTTTCTGGAGGCAAATAGTGCACACCACTTACATTTAATAAAATCGTTACCATATGGGGAATTTAAGAGAACTATGACTAATACTTCTGATAAGATAATGTTAGAAAAATAATTCATTATGGTGAAAAACAGATTACTCAAGAGAGGATACACAGAGAATTATATAACGGCAGCTTTAAACAAACTCAGAGGAAGGACGGACAACAAAGACAAGTTAAGTTATCCCAGAACTTATCAGAGAAATCTAGGAAAAATAAGAAAGGGGTAGATGAAGCAGAGTCATTGTTTTTTGTGACTAAATTCTCTCCCTTCTCAGAAACATTGAGAGGTTTTGTAAACAATTTGTGGCCAGTAATTTATAGAGATGAAGTAGTGGGGTGTATATTCTCAGAAAAAGTAAGATTTTCATATGGCCGTTTTGGCAATTTAAAGGAATTGTTAAAACTGAAGGTAGTAGATACAGTGGGGAGCAGGATGGGTGCTTTCCCTTGTAGAGTGTGCAAAATATATGTAGTAAAATAAAAAATGTGGATGGTTGGATAATAAATGTGAACAAAATTTTGGATTAAAAATGAATTTAGATGTGATTCCTGTAGGGTAGTCTACATTATTGGATGTGGATGTACACCCAGGAAATGGTATGTAGGACAAACAAAAAGAAAGGTCAAGTTAAGAATTTTAGAACACTCATGTGATGTGAGGGATAGAAGAATGGAGAGCCCAGTGGCTCAGCATTTTTGCACGGTTCACAAGGGTAATACTGACAGCTTCTTTTTTATGGGTATCAAAATATGGGGGGAGATGAATTTAAATGCAAATTGTTAAAATTAGAAACTAAAATTATAGTGAATTTAGGTACTCTTTTTCCTAGAGGGTTAAATTTAGAAATAAATTGCGATGTTTAGGAGTCATATTCATTAGTTTATTATATATATATATAGAAGGTTGGGCTTCAGGCTGGCAACTTGGCACCATAAAAATCTACTGCCAATCATTAATGGACCAGAGTTCTGCTGTGGCGACCCCTAACCGGGAAAAGCCGAAAGTACAAACAACAACATATACATAAAAAATGAGGTTAGGAATAATGTATGTTCAAGGGGATGAAAATGAAAAAAATATATAATATTTAGTTATATGTGAATGTGCTAGATTATGAATGCAGTATTAAAGATGATTTTTTTATGACAATGTATTTGATGAATTTAAATATGCACTGTAAATGTGCCATGAATGAAATATTATGGAGTGCACTGTTTTGTAGAATGCAATTTATTCAAAATGTTTGAAATAATGAATTGATATATGAATATTTAATGAATTAATGCTTATTATGAATAGGCAAAGATTTATTAGGAAATGTGAAAAATATTATATATTATACAAGGAAAGTAAATTTTGTATGCTAATAATAGAGTGTAGGGCTTTTTAATGTGTGTTGGTGTTTAACTTGGGGGTACACATTTAAAGCTTCGTTAGTAGTCATATAAATTTGAGATTAATTGAATGTAATTAAATGTATTAACACATCAATTAAGGGGGTATAAAAAGGCTGCTTAAATTGTATTGCTACTCCTTCGAAGGCTGGTGAAGCCGAGGTACCAAATGATGAAGTGAAATAAAGAACCTGCAGCCACAGCAGTGCTTCCAGATTGTTTATTATTTTACTTGAAGAGAATTCCTTGTTCCCTTTGCGGGATTGTTGCTGTGTTTTTTTCATCATGAAAAATTCTCTGGAGTCTACTTGGGGTATAAAAATATCTACATAAACATTTCCAGGCAAAAATCTTAAAACTTCTAGATTTTGTTGTATATTTGGGAGACATACATATGTCCCCCCATTGTTTCTGTGTGAATTGCTTATCCAGTCTCTCTTCCCAATCCTTTCTAACCTATTCTGACTGATTCTTATAGTTATCGTGCAATATTTTATATGCTCTACTAATTATGCATTTTTAGTGGCAGCTTCTGTTCTAGATTCTCTTAAAAACTCTACCAGTGCTGGTCTTTTGTTTATACCCCCCCCCACCATTTCTTTCTCTTTGCCTCTACTCTGATATCAATCCCTGATAGGGAAGGCAATCTCTAACCTGCAGTCCAGCTAAATTCTTGGCATCTTCTCATTCTGTCATCTTTCCATGTCTAGTTATTTGCTCCCAATACCTTGGTTCCTTTGCCAGTTTTCTCCTATAAATTCCAGCCCTCTCTTGAATATTGTGTGTATCCCTTATTGAAGTCGTCCCTATTGGCAGAGTCTTCTTTCTCCATTCCCATGTTGGTTTAGTTCTTAGAATACTTTCTACTACTTTATGGATATAATATTCTGCATGATTATTGTTATTGTCCTTAAAGGCCTGCATCCAAAATCCCAGTCTCTCCTTGTTTCTTGAGCTTCCTCAGTGTTACATCATCACCCCTTTCCATTTTGAATTATAGTTTTCTGTTTGTGCTATGTATTGGAGTCTTAACTGCCTAGCTCTGAAATACCCATTCCAGTTGAGTAATCCCAATCCGTCCTGTTCTACTGGAAGAATCCACTTATCCCACTTGATTCTTGCCATCTTCCCCCTCCCAGATAAAGTCCTTCAGCTGTTTATTAATTGCTACCCAGAACGTCTCCTCTGGTTGATAAAAATATGCCTGACCTGTGTATAAGACTAAAGGGACTAAAAACATTTTGACTGTTTGTATCTTACTATCCATATCCATATACCAAAGCTTCCATTTTTTCAGTTTTTGTATTATCTTTTGTTTAGTCTCTTCCCCCATATCCTTAGCTGCCACACTGGAATCATTTTTAATCCATACTCCTAAATATTTCATTTTATCATGTCTCCATAAATATGGGTGTTCCTGAACCAGTTCATGTGTTTGTACATAATTTACTGTTATTGCCTTTGTTTTGGCTTCATTCATTTTGTATCCCAAGAAGATCTGAAACTGTTTTAAAATGTTCCACAGCTATATCATCTCATCTGAATATCTGTTTAAAGCTTCTTCCATTTTTCCAGCCTTTTGTTGTTTGTGTTGATATACTCCATCAGTGTTTTGTTTATTCTAACCAGGTCTTTATGCAGTTGTCTCATGTCTTCCTGTAGGTTACTGGAAGTCATGTCTGAAGGTTGCATTGCTTTTTGCTGAACAGCTGTAGAACATTCCCCAGTCAGTGTTTCTTCCTCACTTTTTGTAGCTGATTTTTTCCAGGTCTTCTGTATTTCTGTATTCCTGGCATCCAGGCAATACAGTTAGTAGCCAGTTACTGAAATGTACCCATAAACACAAGTCTGATGGCCTTCTCTGCTGAGTTTCTGTTTTCATGTTGGGAAAGCAAGAAATAAGCTGTTACTCAATGTACATCCATCTTGAAGGTCACCACCATCCCATTTTCATTCTAGGTTTGCCCTCCTCCCCTTTCCCTTAAAGACAGGTTTAATAAGCACATGTCTGTAATCTTGAGGAATCTCTTCTTATTTATATGACCTAGTGAATAATAGATATAATAGTACTGTAAGTTCTTACTGAAGTGTCTTGCTGCTCTTAGATTACCTTGTAAATACTTCTATAGGACTGCTTATGTTACTAAAATGTTCACCAAAATGCCTTCATGTTTAGTATGTACCCTTAAAGTGTATTATCTGTAATTATACAACAACCCCCCCCCCCATTAATATTCCAAAATGTGCACACTGATTGGTCAGCATGCACGTTGTAAATCAGAGTTATAGTAATGGAAAAAGGTCCGGTCGCCCGGACTTTTTCCATTAGTATAACTCTTTTTTTACAGCAGCAAAGAATGCAAGATCTCCGTTGCTTTTTACACACTATCTCGCTATGTTAAACGAGTTTAACATAGCGAGACAGCTTTAAAAAAAGTAACGGAGATCTTTCTATCTCCGTTGCTTTTTTTAATGGTGTCTCGCTATGTTCCTTAACTCCTTTAACATAGCAAGACAGTTTGTAAAAAGCAACGGAGATCTTGCTTTCTCCGTTGCTTTTGCCCACAGCTCTGATGAACTGCGTAAGCATACGCATGCGCAGTACATCAGAACTGCCGCAGAATACCAGACAGCTGCGGAAGGGCAGCAAGGAGGCATTATACAATGCCATTATTAAGAAAAGTACTTATTTTTTTTCTTAAATAATGTCATTGTATAATAGCAATAACCCACTTCTGAGTGTGGGTAATGCTGGATTTACCCATGGTTGTCTTTGTTTGGCCACTCGGGCTTCGCCCTCGTGACCAAACCACACCAACCATGGGTAAAGCCAGCATTACCCACACCCAGGCGAGGGTTATTGCTATGATATTCTACAAGTATAACCCTTCTGTTGTGCTTTTGTTTAATATTGTTTCATTTTGCTAACACTGTTTGTATGTACTATCCATTTTGAATTTTTTTACCATTATACTAGTATGTACCCTTAAACTGTATTATCTGTACATATTGTATGGGTATAGCCCTTCTATTCTGTTCAGTATTGTTCCATTTTGCTTACACAGCGTGTAGGTACTATCTATTTTTGAATTTTTGTACCATTATACTAACTGTCTTGTGCATCTTTTCTCCCCAGTTCTTCACTAAAATGCGTTCTTTCAGCCCAGTGGACTTTCCCAGTAAACAAATTCCAATAAATAATAAATAAATACATGTTCTCAGGTCATTATTACTAATGCTGTCTCCTCCCTGTACTTTGTTTGGATCCAGTTAGTGTAGTTCTTTTTCGGTATAATCTAATTTGATTCCGGTATCTGAGGTTACCTGGATATCACTAGGACAACTTATCACCCCTGTGTGGAGCCAGACTGTTTTGCATACGATTTTGTAAATATATCTATAATCTGTAGTTTCTAAGAATACATTTTAGAATCTGTAAACAGTTTATCAGTTTGTATGTCTTTTCTCCTCCCACATCTTATGTATTTATAAAAAGGTTTCCTATTATGCTCAGTATCTTTATATACATTTTCTTTAAACTTTTCTTGATCTTTTCTCACACTATGCTTAATTTGTTTGTCCAGCTTGTTTATTTCACTTTTTAAAGTTGTACTTTAACCTATCTTCCATTTTTAATAATTTTTGTCTCTCACCTTAATCAGGTATCTTGTTCTTATATAAATGTATTCCCCTGATGTTGTATGCCTTGATCCTAATTTTAAACATTTTGATTTTTTGCACTCAATTTCTATTTCAAAACGTTCCACATTCCATCTGAGGTTTTCCACTAAACACACCAGTCCAGTTATTTTTATTTAGTAAGTGTTTCACGTCCATATAATCTGTAATTAACCTTCTGTTCATTGGTTTAGATTTCAGTTTGGCAGAATTATTTAGCAACAAATTAACCCCATGATCATGGCACATCAGTGGTGGTAAAACTTGACTTGATGTAACAGTAATTTCTTTATGAACACAAACAATGTCTAGTATGTTCCATTCCCTGGTAGGTTTTTTACAGTTTGAAATACTTAAACAATTATTGTTCTTGAATATACATTGTGAATAATTTCCTTATTAATGTTGTTGAATCAATATTATTCTAGTCTGTTTCTGGTAAATTTAAGTCCCCAGCTAATATTATTTTCCCTCCTGTGTTTCTCTCTTTTTTTTTAAACAAGAAACATCTTTATTACATTATCATGCATGAAATAGGCCACGTTGCATTTATATAAATGACAATAAACCATAGCGAACATTATACATTCCAAACTGTGCCAACACAATTGTAGCTGCAAACATTATACATTGCTTTTAACATATCCAGTCATTGTTAGTCAACCATTACATAGCTCATTCAAATCTTGCCTTCTTTTAAACCTGTTCCTCTTCTGCATGTATCGATCCTACAGTTCCCATTTTTCGATGCTCCTACCCTTTTCTAAAGATTCCAGTTCCAGTTGTTTTAACCCTGTTACTATCTTCACTATTTCTAGTAAAGTTGGTTTAGACTTTCATTTCCATTTTCTAGTAATCGTTTTTTTTTTTTTCAGCCATCATAACTAGACTCAGCAAGGCCTTACTATGTCTAGGCAATTCAGAGTTTACATCATAGCTCAAAAAAGTCATTTCCCTAGTCGCTCCAACTTGCTCACCCAGCATCTCCGACAGGGCAGTATGCAGGGAATTTCATGTTAGAAATGTAAGAATTCCTCTAGATCATCTGTACTTGACTTTGGTGGTGTATACACTCCAAGTATTATATGTTCTAGTGAAGTCCAAAAAATGAGAACAGTCACCACGAACAAAACTCTAAAGTAGACAAATTCCTAAGTAATCACAGTTCAAACAATCATTTCCACGATAAAGATGTAGAAAACCGTTTATTTGGACAAAGGATGAGCGCTTTCGCATAGTTAGACTATGCTTCATCAGATACAATAACAGAACAATTGTAGAGCAAATAAATAGCCTAACTTTTGGCGGGCTCATTAAATTAAACATTAATCACCTCTTAATAAGATTCAGCTCATCATGACATTTAAATTGATTTAGAAACAGAACACACTTATTACTTCACTTTCTATGTTAAAAGTTGGCACATTGCATTCCAAAGCATTGCTATAATTCTAATAAAAAACAAGACACTACAAAATTCAGGCAGTCATTAAAGTAAAAACTGTAAAAGCATACTGCAAAAAATGCTTGTTCAATAGAGTTACTAACCAGAAACGCTAGCTTCTAGCGTATAGTGTTCACTTGCAGTCTACATCACTTGCATACTCTTGGTTATACAAACGGATATTTCCACAATGCTCATAGTCTCTTAAAATATATAAACCTATAAATTCCGTACCTTAATTATCTAGAATTCTACAAGAAGCAAGTCCTTATTCACAATTCCATCGGGTAATTTCCACCAAAGGAACATTAACCTGCTGTCAACTCCATTGAGCTAAGCCTCACTCCATTAGCTGAATGACATCACATGTCTAAAGTATTCTAAAGGAGTACATCCTAGTCTAAATAGTTGTCCCCGGTCCTAGTGTAGGACACTTTAACGCACACTAAAAGATATATTAAACACTCAATATTTGTGTGCATACGACCTTGCACATCACAAAAATCTTGCTAGTATTTCAAGAATGTATGAACAATTCCTACTTTTCAAACAATATATATATAAAAAATATATCGTAATGGACATGAAAGATATAGAAAAATAAAACCAAAACCATTAAGGCATGTATTTTTTGATGGTCCGTTCATATACCGGAGACAATACCTGGAGCCTCTATGGATCTCGTTCACATTCATATGCAACAGGATATACCATACTGCAATGTGCTTATTCAAACTAAAAATAAGCACAAAAACATTATTAAATTGAACTATGGAAGATCATTAGTTACATTATATATTGTAAATTTAAAATATTAACAAAAGATTCCATGAGGTCACTATAGTAGTCATGCCAATACCTCACTTCAAGACATATATAAGGAAATATATAAAGGTACATGACAATATCAAAAACGTATAAAGAACATATGTATCCTTAACACAAAAGATATATATACATGTATATAAAAAAATGCATGCATATATATATATAACAATATAAAGGTACATTAATCTCAATCTTACCTGAATCTATTTTAAAAAATACTAATGCCATATGACAATATTACAACATAAGGCATCTAATCTTAACCTACGATAAGCTAAAGACATATCGCCTAATAAAAATATCCTTAATTTTGCATCTTGAAAAAATATATATATTGATACAAGATCAAGAATCAATATAGCAATCTATATATCACATTTATATTGAAACCTCATTATATCAAAACTATGCCCTTACAATATAAATAATGCCATAAATATTATTATATAGATTTACCTCAAGTATACACATGAACATGTATAATATTGTAAAGTATATACTATATTGTTTAACCAAAGCAATCATCAGATGGTGTAAACCATAATGTTAAAGACCAAATTTCCAAAGGGGCAAACTACCCCTGTCATTAAATACTCATGTGTCAAAACTTATGTGGAACCATAAATAACAAGGGGGCATACACCCACATGCTACAAGTCGAAAAAATATGACCTAGTGCTCAGTAGTGTCTCCATAATCATTACTAGATGGTATAGTAATGTATATTACTCAAAGGCATATCATGAAGTAGACTACTACTTCATCTACGTTCAATCAGCACAGGTTTTAGGGAGATGGCACTATTCAGCCCTGGTGAAATATGTGCCGCTAATTTCAGTATCCAATGTAATTCAGCCCTAGCCAATTTTTGTTCAATACTGCCTACTGAACAAAAATTGGCTAGGGCTGAATTACATTGGATACTGAAATTAGCGGCACATATTTCACCAGGGCTGAATAGTGCCATCTCCCTAAAACCTGTGCTGATTGAACGTAGATGAAGTAGTAGTCTACTTCATGATATGCCTTTGAGTAATATACATTACTATACCATCTAGTAATGATTATGGAGACACTACTGAGCACTAGGTCATATTTTTTCGACTTGTAGCATGTGGGTGTATGCCCCCTTGTTATTTATGGTTCCACATAAGTTTTGACACATGAGTATTTAATGACAGGGGTAGTTTGCCCCTTTGGAAATTTGGTCTTTAACATTATGGTTTACACCATTTGATGATTGCTTTGGTTAAACAATATAGTATATACTTTACAATATTATACATGTTCATGTGTATACTTGAGGTAAATCTATATAATAATATCTATGGCATTATTTATATTGTAAGGGCATAGTTTTGATATAATGAGGTTTCAATATAAATGTGATATGTAGATCGCTATATTGATTCTTGATCTTGTATTAATATATATATTTTTTCAAGATGCAAAACTAAGGATATTTTTATTAGGGCGATATGTCTTTAGCTTATCGTAGGTTAAGATTAGATGCCTTCAATGTTGTAATATTGTCATATGGCATTAGTATTGATTTTTAAAATAGATTCAGGTGCGCATTGAGATTAATGTACCCTTATATTGTTATATATATATATGCATGCATTTATATTTTATATATATATATATCTTTCGTGTTAAGGTTACATATGTTCTTTATATGTTTTTGATATTGTCATGTATTTTTATATATATTTTTTATATATGTCTTGAAGTGAAGTATTGGCACGAAAATTATAGTGACCTCATGGAATTTTTTGCTAATATTTTAAATTTATAATACATAATGTAACTGATGATTTTCCATAGTTTAATTTAATAATGTTTTCGTGCTTATTTTTATTTTGAATAAGCACATTGCAGTATGGTATATCCTGTTGCATATGAATGTGAACGAGATCCATAGAGGCTCCAGGGATTGTCTCCGGTATATGAACGGACCATCAAAAAAATACATTCCTTAATGGTTTTGGTTTTATTTTTCTATATCTTTCATGTCCATTACGATATATTTTTTATATATATATTGTTTGAAAAGTAGGAATTGTTCATACATTTTTGAAATACTAGCAAGATTTTTGTGATGTGCAAGGTCGTATGCACACAAATATTGAGTGTTTAATATATCTTTTTAGTGTGCGAGTTAAAGTGTCCTACACTAGGACCGGGGGGACAACTATTTAGACTAGGATGTACTCCCTTTAGAATACTTTAGACATGTGATGTCATTCAGCGAATGGAGTGAGGCTTAGCTCGTAATGGAGTTGACAGCAGGTTAATGTTCCTTTTGGTGGAAATTACCCCGCCGATGGAATTGTGAATAAGGACTTGCTTTTTGTAGAACTCTAGATAATTAAGGTACGGAATTTATAGGTTTATATATTTTAAGAGACTATGAGCATTGTGGAAATATCCGTTTGTATAACCAAGAGTATGCAAGTGATGTAGACTGCAAGTGAACACTATACGTTGTGAAGCTAGCGTTTCTGGTTAGTAACTCTATTGAACAAGCATTTTTTGCAGTATGCTTTTACAGTTTTTACTTTAATGACTGCCTGAATTTTGTAGTGTCTTGTTTTTTATTAGAATTATAGCAATGCTTTGGAATGCAATGTGCCAACTTTTAATATTGAAAGTGAAGTAATAAGTGTGTTCTGTTTCTAAATCAATTTAAATGTCATGATGAGCTGAATCTTATTAAGAGGTGATTAATGTTTAATTTAATGAGCCCGCCAAAAGTTAGGCTATTTATTTGCTCTAGAATTGTTCTGTTATTGTATCTGATGAAGCATAGTCTAACTATGCGAAAGCGCTCATCCTTTGTCCAAATAAACGGTTTTCTACATCTTTATCGTGGAAATGATTGTTTGAACTGTGATTACTTAGGAATTTGTCTACTTTAGAGTTTTGTTCGTGGTGACTGTTCTCATTTTTTGGACTTCACTATTGGTTTTCTTTTTGGTGAGAACGTCTTCAGCTTTGGGTCGTGTTCTTTATCATTTATTTATTATATGTTCTAGTGTTATCTTTATTGTCACAGTTACACAGTCTATAGTACTGGTGTTATCACTGAACATATAATAAATCAGAGGTCTCATAACTATATTTAATCCCTATAGTAACACCTCCACCTGTTTTTTATGTTAGACTGTCTGTTACTGTAAAAATATTTATACCCAGACAGAACTAGTTTCCAGTCGTTCTTTAACCATGTTTCACAAACAATAACGTCAAACATAGTAAAATTTCCAATACATAGACTTTATTATTAAATATTAATGTTCCTAACATTAACAACCATCAGAGATGCATCAAATGTTGCTTTCTGTGAAGTGTTAAATTTTTGACTTGGCAAAAATCCTGCCTAGTGTTTATCAAATATTGCAGTATTTCTGCTTCAAAAAATTATCTTCCCAGATCTTCACATATGCACACCATCCTGTCTGAACACATGTGCCCAAACCTAGGCATGGATGCTCTACACATTTCCATTTTTTAAAACAGGGCATTTTTTTCCATGTAGGTATTTACCCAAAAAAATCTTTTCATTCGTGGTGAACTGACTATCCTTTCTATATGTGATTTGTGAAAAATAACAGTTAGAGAGCCCTTGTGGATGAGATCATTTGTACTGACATGAATAAAAACAGATCTGTACTTCCATACATTAAGGCATTCCAAGGCTTATCTCACATCTTCTGTGTTTTGCTTCTGGCAAATGTAACACTATTCAATGTTCATTATCTTCTCTGCAGTTATAGGTATCAGTTCCTCTAATCACCGAATCTCCAATTACAAGAATATCTTTTCTAACCAGATCTGAAGAATCTTCAACTTCTAATACAGTCATATCTGCTCTATCAGTTGTTACAAAGGAATGATCTTCATCACCATTAGTCTTATTAATCCCATTGTTTTCATTGCATATTAAATTCTCATCCAGCTGGCTTTGTACATCTACAGCTTGAGCCATGTAGTCAACATCTGTCTTTTTCTTCTTTTTTCTCACAGTAACTTTCTTCAGTCCTTCCACTTTCAGTTTTGATTTCTTCCTTTTCACCTCTTTTTTTTACTTCTTTTGGAAAAATTATGCCTTTTTCTGTAGACTGCAGGTTTTCTGATAGACAAAATGTTTTCATTCCCTGTAATCTGTGTGTTACATAACAAAGCAGTGCCCTTTTTAGTACATATTCTCTTTACAGACATTAAGCAGTTTCTTTTTCTTCCTTATTTGTTGTGAACTTCTTCCTTTCTTTTTTGTTTCCTTCTAAACACTCTGAATCCTCAGATTGATGAATATTCACATCCAGAATTCCAAATTTGTCAGGGGCATCGTCTTATTTCATAGGAATTGAATGACCTTTATAGACAATAGACACATAATTTCATAAATGTCTGTTTGCTCTTTGCCTAACATGATTTATCTCACCAGTCCAGTCATTAGAATATGTTACAACCATTCTTCAAGCTTTGCCAGTTGCATAAGTGCAATCGTAATCAGTAAGTCAAGATTTACTTCTAATAATGGTAAGCAAATCATCCAACTTTTAACATGAGGAACACAGATCACCAGTGTTATCAGGTGTTACCTTTAAATTTGCATTGCATTTATTATACTGTACAAGATATTTGTGCTTTAGCTGATCATTAAATGCAATAAAGAATTGTAAAAGAAAAAAATAATCAAAATTAGTTATCACAGAGTTCAAAGAGAACTTAAATCAATTTCTATGACAAAAATCACACAAGCAATATACAATTAATACTAAAGTAAGTACGGTAAAGTTGTTCTGACTGTGCACGTTCTGAAAGTCAGATAAAAGCTGTAATTCCTTTACGTCGTATGCAAATATGAGCAGTAGCTTCTGCTCACTGTCGCTCACAGTTACACTTCTTTTTAAAGATCAATAAATCAGAAACCAAGATAAGATTGTTTAGAAAATCTGTGGATTGTCCTCTCTGTAGTCTGTGTGAATTTATAGCTGACTAGCCCCCTTGGGATGGCTAGAGCTTGCCTGTCTAAAACCTATTCCTAACAACCAAGAGTGAAAATTAAAGGTTGTTGTTCTTTTTTCGACTTTTCCCAGTAGGGGTCGCCACAGCGGAACTCCGGTCCACTGATTGGCAGTAGATTTTTATGGTGCCGTGGTGCCAGCCCGGCACCCAACCTTCAGTGAAGGCATGCCCATTCACGCATGTCTTTCGAACGCCACTCGACCATGGGGAGGACATGCAGACTCCACACAGAAGGCACTCCAGCCGAGAATTGAATGGGAGAACCTCTAGCTGTGAGGCGACAATGCTACCGCTGCACCACCGTGGCTTAAAGGTAAAACAACAAAATATAAATTAAAGTAAATCTTCTTGTCTACAAACTTTCTCTTCTTTCCTACAGACAATGAAAAACAGTGATAAATAATAAAATATAAATTCAAATAAAACTTCTCTTACCAGTCATCTCCACAGTAAACCACAAACTAAGGTAGGATTGTTTAGAGAATCTCTAGACTTAGATTAGATCTTGTACTGCCTACCAGAGGCAGGAACACACTGAGTCATTGTTATACAGTGCTAAAACATGCTTATTGTGCTGTTCCCCATGCAGCTTTGGGCTTTTCTGACCACTGTCTGATTCATTTGCTTCCTATCTATAAGAGCAAGTTAAAATCTGTTAAGCCTTTGATCAATACAGCAAGGTGGACTTTTGAGGGAAAGCCGAAGCTGCAAGCCTGTTTGATTGCATGAACTGGCAGACATGGTAACATCTTATGTCAGCTTCTGTGAAGATATGTGTGTCTCCACTAAGACCTGGTTAAAATTTAACAACAGCAAACCCTGGTTTACTGCTAAACTTAAGCAGCTTCATCAAGCCAATGAAGATTCTTATAGAAGAGGGGATAGAACACTTTTTAGACAGGCAAGGAATACACTGGCAGAAGAAATAAAAGTGGCTAAAAATAACTGTTCTGAAAAGCTGAAAAAACAGCTTTTAGCCAGTGATCCTGCATCAGTGTGGAAAGGTCTACAAAACATCACAAAGTGCAGGAAACCATCCCCCCACATTGCCGCTAATTACCAGCTGGTTGATGATTTGAATGCTTTTTACAGCAGGTTTGATAAGCCTGGGGCTACAAGTGACACTATTACCAGTGTTGTCAGTGTTCAGACTTATATGACTCTCTCTTCCACACATTCTCACATTCAGTCTGCATTAATTATCTTTGAGGAGGATGTGTATCATTTTTTAAAAGACAGCAAATTAAGAAAGCAGCTGGTCCAGTTGGGGTTTTGTCCTCCTGTTTAAAAACACGTGCTGATCAGCTGGCTCCTGTTTTTACTCAGATTTTTAATAATTCATTAGAGCTGTGTGAAGTTCCCTTATGTTTCAATGCAGCCACAATCATTTCAGTGCCTAAAAAAAATCCACTATAACAGGACTGAATAACTACAGGCCTGTTGCTTTGACATCAGTGGTCATGAAGACTTTTGAGAGGCTGGTGTTAGCTCACTTGAAGGATATTACAGCTCCCTCATTGGATCCCCTTCAGTTTTCTTATCAAGAGAACTGGTCAGTGGATGATGCAGTTAAAATGGGCCTGCGCTATATCTTGCAACATCTTGACAACCCAGGGACGTATACAAGGATTCTGTTTGTAGACTTCAGCTCTGCATTTAATACAGTAATTCCAGAACTTCTTCACTCTCCCAGCTTTCTGTTCCTGCTTCCAACTGTCAATGGATCACCAATTTTCTAACCAATAGGAAACAGCAGGTGAAACTGGGAAAATTTACATTTAGCTATTGCACAATCAGTACAGGTGCCCCCCATGGATGTGTGCTCTGCCCACTGCTATTCTCCCTCTACACTAATGACTGCACCTCTAAGGACCCCTCTGTCAAACTTATTAAATACGCAGATGATATAACTATCATTGGGCTCATCATAAATGGTGATGAGTCTGCACAAAGACGGGAGGTTGAGCAGTTGGCCCTTAGGTGTAGTCAGAATAATCTGGAACTGAACACTCTTAAAACTGTGGAGATGACAGTGGACTTTAGGAGTAGTACTACAATATTTCCCCCTCTTTATATGCTGTGTCAGTTGTGGAATCCTTCAAGGTTTTGGGATATATAATCTCCTGGGACTTGAAGTGGAGACCAATGTATGGTCCATCATAAAAAAGGCACAACAGTGAATGTACTTTCTGTGACAGCTGAGGAAGTTCATCCTCCCACAGGAACTGTTGATTCCGTTCTATACAGCAGGCATTGAGTCTTTTCTCAGCTCATCCATAACAGTGTGGTTTGGATCTCTATCTAATCATGACAAAAATAGGTTACATCGAATGGTCATGTCTGCCAGAAATATCATTGGTGCTAGTTTACCCTCCTTACAGGACCTGTACTATTTCAGAGTCATGAAAAGGGCAGAGAAGATCATCACTGACCCTTCACATCCAGGCCACCATCTTTTTGAGCTTTTACCATCAGCCAGGCGTTATAGATTAATACGCACCAAAACAAGCAGATATAAGAACAGTTTTTCCACAGGCCATCAAGTTTATAAATGGTTATCTCAGCTTATTAGATTGGGGGTATTCTTTTTCCCAGGCCTCTGTGGATTCTGCAGTATTGTTTACATATTGTTAATACTTGTTTCTTTTAGAGTTTATTTCAGTATTTCTTGCACTGAGTTGCACTTTGCATCTTGTATATATATATATATATATATATATATATATATATATATATATATATATACATATATGTATGTATTTTTTTGTCTTGTTCTTAATAGTTGCATGTATGTCGTTTGTCTTGTTCTTAATAGTAGTATGTATGTCAGTTATGTAAGTCATACTTGGAGAGTCACTGAAACCGGAGTCAGATTCCTTGTATGTGTGCATACTTGGCCAAAAAATGTGATTCTGAGTCTGACTTCTTTATTGGGATCGGTTTGCCCCTATTTTTCAGTCCCTAGTTAGCTGTTATGTAAATAATTGGGAGATCTGTTTGTCACATATTATTGGACCTCCTGTAAAAACTAAACCTTCAGCTTTGCACCAACCTTGAGGTTCTTTTGTAAATATACAAACTGATTTTGTGCGGATGCAGAGATGTGCTAAATTTTCATGCATTTTATTAATAATTTGTGTTTCTACTGCATGGGCAAAAGCCTATCCATGTTTAAGTGTGATGCTGAAACAGTAGTAAAGAAATTGCTAAAGGAATTTATTCCTCATTTCGGGGTAACTCACAGTATTAATTCAGATTGCTGTACCCTTTTTACTGCTGAAATTGTTAAGAAATTGTGTTCTGTGTTTAAAATTTCTGTACAGTTACATTGTCCCCACCATCCACAGTCATCTAATCTTGTTGAAATCTCTAACCAGACTCTTAAAATCAGAATTAGCAAAATTTGTAGTGACACAGGACTAAAATGGCTGAATGCTTTGCCACTGGCATTCATGAGTGTCTGAGGAACTGTAAACACTATTCATAAACTGAGCTTGCATGAAATTCTTATTGGCCATCCCATGAGAATTCCACCTTCCCCACCAATCAGAAACAGTGAACTGATATTTACCAATGAAACTTTGCTGAACTATTGTTCAAAACTTGTTTCTTTCCTACAGACTTTCCTTTAACATATGAAGGAGGCCCTTCCACCACCATCAACAGTCCCCTGTCATGACTTATGACCAGGTGATTGGGCCTACGTAAAGGTACTCCAGCGCAAATCTTCTTTGGAGCCATGGTGAAAGGAGACCTCATCATATACATCTGAGTACCCATACTGCAGTAAAGTGTGCCAGAATACCAAACTGGGTCCATGCTTCGCATCGCAAGGAACCCTGCTTGACATCACCCGAGTTGACAGGAAATGGTGCCACACCTCCTTCTGGTGACATCACTGAGTCCCCTCCTCATACTGCTTCTGATTGACAAGAGAGAAAACCTGTTTCCTCGAATGCTGCACTAATATGCCACTGACCTAAATGTTTCCAACTGCTGCATAGCCAGCCTTAGGCATAGGCCAACTAGGTGGCCGCCTAGGGCACCACTCTAGCAGGGGAGCTTTTTCAGTGTTTATTTGGTGTAGGTAGACCAGGATTGGGGCACCGGGTGGTGTGGTGGAGGCGCTGTGGAGCCCTTTTGCCTAGGGCAACAGTTGACCTAAGGCCACTCCTGAACTGCTGGGTGTGTGGATTTGTTCCCCATGATGCCAAAGAGGACATTTCATTGTGACCTGTCCCTCTGCAATAAACTGATTTAGAAATGCAAATTGCTGTAGAAAGTCAAACTTGGTGTAACATTATGGACTAGTCTAAGAAAATATATTATCAGTTGGCTACATCAAATCTAGGTGACACTTGTTTTGGCAGAAAAGGAATTTACAGCAGTTGCAATAACACCTGTGATGAGACTGTATTGATAGAGGTTGGATTGATGACATATGACTGGGGAAAGACATGGGAATATTGGACAATCGTTATATTTGTGGAGACCTTACCTACCTCTGGTTACCCCAAAACTGGTCTGGTTGTTATTCAGTGGGCATCTGACACCAGCTGTTTTTCATTCTTTCTCTACACCTGCTGGAAGGTTACAAAATAAGAGGGCCATAAACCCTGCTGAGCAAGCAATAGCTTTCATTTCTCTGCAGTATGGCCTACTGTGAACTATGCATAAAGTGAATCAGTTGTCACTTATATTAGCTAAAATGGCTAATAAGACATTGGAAAACATTCACTTGGCATATAGAAAATTGACTGAAGTTCAAGCCAGTGCCTTACAAAACTGAACGGCGCTTGATTACATACTGGCCTCAAAGGACGGAGTTTGCCATCTGATTGGAAAACAGTGCTGCACTTTTGTTTCAAACTTTCATGATGAACAAGAAAACTTGGCTGACTTTATGGAGCAATTGGCTAATAATATGACTAAACCTGCGTCTGGTTGGACCTTGATTGGGTGGTTGGATAATATATTTAGAAACATTGGTAAAAGTATAATATAAAATATAATTACCTTTATTATAATCATACTTTCCTGGGCGGCCATGGTGGTGCAGTGGTTAGCATTGCCGCCTCACAGCAAGAGGTTCTCTGGTTCGATCCTCGGGTGGAGTGCCTTCTGTGCGGAGTCTGCATGTCCTCCCTGTGGTGGTGTGGGTTTCCTCCGGGTGCTCCGGTTTCCTCAAACATCCCAAAGACATGCAGTAGGTGAATTGGATACTCTAAATTGGCCCTAGGTGTGAGTGCATGCATGTGTGTGCCTTCCATGGAAGGTTGGGCGCTGGCAACTCAACACCGTAAAACTCCACTGCCAATCATGAGCGGACAGGTGATCCGCTGTGGCGACCCCTAACCAGGAAAAAGCCAAAAGAAGAATAAGAAGAAGATAATCATACTTTTCATAGCTCTTGTATATTCTTTTAAAATGTATTAGTAAATTGTTTTGTGAGAAAAGTGCACATGCAATAGTTGTCATACTTGAACAAAAACATCCCAGGGCTTATATGTTTGACAATGATATGATTCAAAATAATCAGAGACTGTGATACTTTATAATATCAGAGGGAGGAATTATAATCAACATATTACATTAATATACTTTTAGCTTAAAACTGCTGCAACAGTCTCCTATTTTTCTTTTCCCATCTAAAAAGAACAGCTTGACTCTTGTTAGAGCTCATTAGAGCTTAGCAAGCAGATGGTAAATGTGTCTTTTAATCATGTAACCATGAAAGAAAGTTATGTACCTTCTACTTGCATGGAACGTCTCTGAGATAAGCTTGCTGAAAGTAAACACATAAACCTGAGAAATGTTTTAAGCTATCCTCCAACAGACATACCTTTTATCTGTTTGCTACTTTCAGTCTTGGAAATGTGTGCATGTGTTTTATCATAAGTTGGGAAAGCTTTGAACTTAGTATGAACCATTTTTTTTCATTTTGAAAATATAAAAAAGCTTGTATATGTGCATATGTTTGAATCACTTTATGTTTGAGAGGTTTACTTCCGTAGACCGAAATTCCGCATTACCGAAACTCACTTTATCGAGACGAATTCAACGAAACCTGAATTTATCAAACATTCATATCACCAGAAAGAGTATAGAGGCACTTGGCCAATATGGGAAAATTTGCCCTTTTCCCCATAGTACGGAGTTGGTATATATATATATATATATATATAGAGAGAGAGAGGGTTGTGGGGGGCACAGCTCCCCACTTGAGTGAGTTTGATGTACTGTGGTGTGTTTTTAGCTTTAATGTTTGCCACGTGCCTCCACACTCTGCTAATCCGGTGATGTGAACATTCGGTAAATTCAGGTTTTGCTGATTTCATCTCGATAAAGAGAGTTTCGGTAAATTTCAGTCTACTGAAGTAGACCCATTTTTGAGATATTCTTTATCATGATACTATTCTAATAATGTGTTTGCATCCAGAAAATTTGACAGAATAGCTGCATGATATTTTTTGTTAACAAGTATTCCTTTTCACTTGTTAGCAGCCTTCTTCAGAACATGTTTGAAAATGATGCTAAACCTGAATATAAATGTAGCGTCACTTAAAAACATTGCTCAATATAAAGGAAGTAGTGTTTCTGTAATATGTGATTTGTATTGAAGTATAAGTTACTATGTACAACTTTTCCACTAGTTGATAGAAATATGCCTGAACTATGTATAAAACTAAAGGGACTAAAAACATTTTCTCTGTTTGCATCATGCTATCCTTATCCATAAACAAGTGTTTTCCAGTTTCTCACTTTTTGTATTATCTCTTGTTTAGTCTTTTTCCACATATCCTCAACTGCCATAATGGAATCTTTTTTAACTCATATTCTCAGATACCTCTGTGACATCCTTCCTCTGGGCCAGTGATAAAGGAGCCTCAGTCCTCACCACTGACACCGGTGAGGAACGTTCACTAAGAATAAAATAGGCACACACAGTATTTTTAGATGTAGCTCGCTGCACCAAGTACAATTTCCTTTAACAGCACACAGGGAATGCACACTGCAGTCCTGGGGCTGGTCTTCCTCTCCAGGCCTCAAATAAGACTCCCCACTGACCACTACAGAATAAAGTCCTTGGCCAGGTGTTCCACAAAAAGTCCTCCACCACCCTGTCTGTGAAATCAGTGCTCTCAGTGTCCCTGTTCAAAGTAGCTGTCATTCACAGTCTCTTTTGAGATTTGGATTTACACACACACACACACACACACACACACACACACACACACACACACACACACACACACACACACACACCTGGGAAAGGCTGGCACAGCTTACCCGCTCTGACACCTCCACCCAGACTGTAAGGTAGATTCACTGCCACCAGAACACCCAAAGCCAGCTACTTTAGGGCTGTTACAAGGGTACCCAATTACACTTAGTAAAATTAATATTTATACAAATGGTAGTGTTAACCATGCAGCAAGACTTTCAGGAACGTGGAGCCACAGTGCCACTAAATAAATTTAAGTACTCTCAAAGGTTAAATATTTTCTAAAAGACCAGCCACAATGAATGGTTTAGATATATTTAATAAGAAAGAAAGAAAACATGAAAATACTGAATATCTATTTACAATAAACACCAGAGTTTCATTCACAGGAAATATAAAAACAACACAGATGGAAATACTTAGACAGATACAGAAAAAACAACATTTAACTAATTTCAGTATATTTTCCTAACTGACTGAAGAAATACTGTTCCCTATTTACTTATTAAAGCAAGGCAAAATGAAGTGGATGAGTGGCTCTTGTGTCAGGTCCCAAAAACAGAGTGCACACCTTACATCTCTTACTAGTATTCCAATACACTTTCAGTGCTGACTACAGAATGATATCACATCTGGTGACCTGATTCTGTGGTTCTCACACTACCCCCTCACTAGAAACTGAGCCAGGATCTGGCACTGATGTGTCACAATACACAAATAAAACTTTAGCTAAGATTATTACAACTTCTGAAAACTGTAAAACAATTCCAGCATTTCCACCCTTCCTTCAGAGACTAACAAGCTATTCTGTGGCACCCCACGGTAACAATTAGTTTACCAGCCAGCCCAAGCTTTACACAGACATTGTATTTCTGGTTGTATTCAGACCTGTGAGATAAAATCTTTATGACCAAAACCAAGTCACTTAATTTCAGGCTGTTTCTCTTAAGCTTAGCTGTGCTGAGCTGAACCCCTTTCCTTTCAGTATCTTCTGTTAAATTGTATACATTTCATCAGTTGCAACAATAAAGTTTGACATACATGTCTATTTCTTTTCTGTCCATTACGACCCACTGTTGATACATTTTTAATACAAGCAACTTTACAAATACATTTTAACACAAGTGTCTGTACAAATCCGTTTGATATTCAAATTACATATAATTCTTTATAAAACTCCAGCAAGGTATGCTGGTATATGTCCCACATGCACTGCCCTACTCTCCCTGGCACAGCTGGCACAACCTCATTTTATCGTGTCCCCATAAATGTGTATTGCTGAGCCAATTTAAGTGTGGATACATAGTTTTCAGCTATAGCCTTTGTTTTGTCTTTATTATTTTTATATCCCAAAAAGATGTTCAACTGTCTCAGAATGTTCCACAAAAGCGAGATGACCTTTTCTGGTTTTATCAGGTACAACATAATATTATCTGCAAATAAAGCCAACTTTTTTGATTACCATACCAGTTAAATCCTTGAATTTCTGAGTTCCTTATTTTCTTTGCCAGTGACTCTAGATATAATACAAATAGCAAAGGGGAAAGAGGACACTGCTGCTCCGTTCCTCTGTTCAGACACAACTTAGAGTGGAACTCTCCCACTTAATTTTTGCCTCCAATCCCTCATATATCCCAATATTACATATTGTTTCAGGGAATGGACATGCTTCAATTGCCCTACTCATAAAATCCCAGCTTACTTTGTTGAATGTTTACTGTGAATCAAGACCCTTCAGTAACACTGTATTTTCTTACATTCTGCTTCTCTCTCTGGATCATCATTTTTCTGTTAATGTTGTCAAATGTTTGCCTCCCCTTCACAAAACCACATTGATCCATATCTATCAGTTTTCGCAACACCTTTGCCATTCTTTAATTTATTATAGACATAAACACTTTATAATCATGTCTCCAAATGACAAAAAAACAAGTTTCTAAGCATAACGAACATCCAGGTATGGTCAAAACAGTTGTAATGGTAAGCAGCAAATAGTCCAAAACAGTGGCACAAACACAAAATAACACTCTTAGCACCTCGGCTTCACATAAGCCTAATATAAGCCTTTATAATCTTCTTCTTCTTCTCCTTTCGGCTGTTCCCGGTTAGGGGTCGCCACAGCGGATCAGCTGTCCGCACACAGGATTGGCAGTGAAGTTTTACAGTGTCGAGTTGCCAGCACGGCACCCAACCTTCCATAGAAGGCACACACACACTCACACCTAGGGCCAATTTAGAGTGTCCAATCCACCTACCGCATGTCTTTGGGATGTGGGAGGAAACCGGAGCACCCGGAGAAAACCCACGCGACCACAGGGAGGACATGCAAACTCCGCACAGAAGGCACCCCAGCCGAGGATCGAACCGGAGAACCTCTTGCTGTGAGGCGACAACGCTAACCGCTGCACCACATAAGCCTTTATAATCATGGTTTACAATTGAAATGGGCCTTTGGGAAGCTGGGTCTGGTGGGTCTTTACTATGTTTACATATTATAGACACCACAGTTTTCTTCTGGAATCTGTGTGCTTACCGTCCTTTTAAGATAGTGTTAAACATTGTCTACTAGATCTTTATCACTTTCTTCCCTTCTAGCTTTCAAACTTCCACAGGAATACCGTCTCTTCCTGGAGACTTTCCTGCAGAATAATATGTTACCATTTTTATCTTATTTCCTCCTGTTTAAATTGTAAATTGTTAGACCCATCTACAATTAACTTTGGCATACTTAAGTTTTCCATAAATATTTCCATTTATGCTTTTTCTTGATTTCCACTTTTCTATGCATTATACAAATTTTCATAAAATTTCTGAAATATCTCTAATACCACTACATAATCTCCAGTTAGTTTTGTTATTCATATGCTGTCTAAGATTTGCAGCAGCCCTTTCTACTTTGCCTAAGTCTTTGTGCTAAAAGTTGGTTTGGAGTTTTTTTATCAAAAAACAGTTGCTTAACAGCAGTCTGTAAAAACTCATGCATGCACTCCCTTATTTTCTGTTTAGCACTTTGCAGTATCACCTCATCTTATTATGCAAGACTCCCCTTATTCTGCAGTACTTAATCTTTGTCAGTCCCTCTAAATAATTCATGTTATGTTGTCCTATCTCGCCTTCATTCTTACATGTGGGTTCGGAGCCGATCTTCGGCTCTGACTCAGCCGATTACAGAAGCTTGAAGTCTCTAAGTTGGCTCATGGCAAGGTAGGTATCCCATAATGCAGTGGTATCAATCCTCAGATCTCGTTTGCTGCTTTACGAGTTCAGAAGTGCTGTTCTTGGCCGTGGCTAAGTTTAACCTTTATTCTGTATTTTATTTTTTCATATTTGTAGCTTGTTTTTTTAATTAGTTAGTTAGAATGTAGTTAGAATACTGTTATTTAGACTATAGTTAGCATTACTGTTATTTAGACAGTAGTTTATTGTTAAATAGTTGTCACTGGTTTGTCAGCTGTTTGACTGACATTTTTTCCGCAGGCCTGTTTGTTGGTATCCCGTAGTGATAGTTAGATTATCTATATTTAGTATTTGCTGTTGAGCCCTTTGTTGGCTCTTTACTAGTTTGATAGCATGTGTTTAATTTACAGGGCTTGCTGTTTTTTTAGTCTGTTTGTGCTGATATTAACCTTCTGCCTTGTCTTTTTGTTTCTCCAGGCTTAGGTATTTTAGTTAAGGGTTTCCAAGGGCTAGGCCTGTTTCAGTTAGAGGACCTAGTCCTCTGTTAATATTGCCTTTCTCCTTCAGTTTGGTGTGTTTCCTTCCCGTTCTTGTCAGGGCTAGGCCAGTTTAAGTTAGAGGACCTAGTCCTCTGTTAATCTTGACCTTTCCTTTATTGTGTGCTGTGTTCCCTCCCTGTTTTGGCAGGGCTAGGCCCGTTTAAGTTAGAGGACCTAGCCCTCTCTTTGGCATTTACTGTGGTGTGTTATTTCTCTTCCCTCCAATAGTTAAGCTCTGTTTTTAGTTAGAGGACTTAACTAATCCCTTTTTTGTACCTTATAGAGTTTTGTTTTTCCCTGCAATTATGTCTAAAGAATCGAAAGGAAAGGATCATAAACCTTTGGGTTTTAAAAAATGTCAAAAGTGCACTCAGAAAATGTCCATAACAGACGGGCGTAGTGTATGTGTCTACTGTTTGGGGGCCATCCACATACAAGAGACTTGTACTTTTTGTCATTCTTTTAGCTCAAGAGTCCTTCAAAAAGGAAAAACAAATTGATTTTGAAAGGTCTCCTGAAACCATCCTCTGAGGAAGATTTAGGTAGTTCTTCTTCCTCACAATCTACAAGGTCTCCCTCTAGCAGGAAAGAAAGGACTGTAAAAAGACCATCTCCAGTGTCCTCTGAGAAATCTGGACCTCCTGAGAAAATTTCGAAAGCTAGCAAGGCTTTTACCTCATTGGCACCACTGCCTTTGGAACTGATTGAGGTTATTACAATTGATATGGCTATATCGGCCCCAAGTATTTCGGAGCTGAAAAAGGATTCCTTAGCTCGGAGCTGGGTAACAGATATTCCACCGGTCTCCCCTACTTTGAGATTATCTATTTTTCAAAATTCTCGCTCTCCAACCCTTTCTTCCAAGTCCACTAGGAGCCTAACAGATGAAGATGTGGAGAGGGTGGTGGGCAGACTCTTGAAGGTGCAGGGGCTGGCAAATTTGCTCTCGGCTCCTGTCCAACTGGCCTCGTAGCCATCCAAATCTTTGTCAACCTCTACTGTTCCTCCTCTGAGCCATTCTGGTCTGTCGGAGCCAGAATATCCAGTACCGCTTGCAGTAGAACCTTTGGCTCCGGCACCCCAAGAGGCCTTTCTGGAACCAATATCTGCTCCAACACTATCATTGCCATCCATAGTGTCTAAGAGCCGAAGTTCACCAGTCGGCCTTGAGGGAGATTCGGTTCTGAGTCTACCTCTCAGTGCGCCAGCTCCTACATCAGCTTCGGACCCAGTCTTCCTGCAACCGGGGGCTACTTCTGCTTCTTTGGAACCAATGGTGTCCTCGGAGCCAGGGTAGTTGGCCTTCGAGCTGATGAGGAGTATGCTGGCCAAATCTACATCTCTACACAGGGATGCTGATGTTCTTCCCCCAAAAGCACCGGCCTCTGTCTTGGCTTCACCCTGTCCACAGGACAGCAGAGATCCACAGCCTCAGGAACACCCTCTGGGTGGTGCCCATTCTTCCAAGACCTCCCCAGAATACCCTTCTGAGGAGCTTGCTCAGAAGAAAACATGCAAGAGGAAGCATGTAGACTCCCCTGATGAGACTGTCACCTCTGACACTGACCTCGAGGAGTCAGAATGGTCACCATGGTCATTCTCTGATGATATCTCCTTTATAGATATCCTTGAGATCCTAAAACAGAGAGGCAGCTGGAGTACGATTACCCCTTCTGATGAGGAGTCGGTGAACCTGAAGGCTTTTGGATCTCAACCTTCAGCCTCTTGGGTGTCTCCGCCTTTTGACAAGTTCATGGACTTAGTCAGTCAAAAGGAATGGGAATCACCTGACACCATGGAGCCAGTCCCTAGGAGGCCAAACAAGTTTCTGTCAGCCCCCAAGGAAAAAGATTTCTTGACAAAAGGTGTGCTGGCAGGTACTATGGTGGTGGCAGCAGCCACCAAGAAAAAGCTTGTAGAGACATCCTCATCTGTCCATCCGCCGAACAAAGAGTCTCGAACAATGGACAGATATGGGAAGCATGTTTTTTCTTCAGCGGCTTTTACCCTTGGATCACTGAATTATCTTACCCATTTTACAAGGCTACAGAGAGATGTCCTGAAGGAACTAGGAGATACTCTACAAGGTACTTCAACTGCGGGGGTACCAGAAAAGGTCACCGCTCAGTTATCCACCTTAAACTCCATAGTGAACTCCTCCATGAGACTGATGTCATATGCAGCAGATGGAGCAAGTAGGGCAGTGGGTTCAGGAGTTTCCCTGAGGAGACACTTCTGGATGCGCTAGTGTAACTTTGCGGAACCCTTTAAGTCTACCTTCACAAATGCCCCCTTTGATGGTTCCTCACTTTTTGGACCAAAGGTTAAGGATACATTCACCAGATGCGAGCAGGAAACTTTCTCTGCCATTGGAGTATGTTTTACTGTCCCTTCAAGACCCTACCCTAAAGGGCAGAAAGGCGGAAAGATGTGGTTCAAAAAATCCCAGAGATTTTTCCCAGATGCACGAGGTGATTCCTTCCCCAGGGGCAGAGGGGGAGGAAGTAATAGTAGATGCTGTCCTAGAGGCAGAGGGGGTCCGCAGTACCAGGGCGACCATGATTCCTTTCGAGGACATCTCTATCAGCGCTCCTGAAAGGAGGCTTGACTGTGCTACTCTGGAGCCAGTCGGGAGACGTTTATCTGTGTACCCGGAAGCCTGGCACAACATCACAAAGACAAGTGGGTACAAAACATAATATCCAGAGGATACTCCATACCCTTTTCCTACCCTCCTCCTCGAACCAGGAAAATCCCGGATGTTCCACCCAGTCACAGGGATCAAGCAACCATAGAAATCCAAAAGTTGCTAAATAAAAAAGAGTCATCCAAACCATCCCCGCAGACCAGATAAGATTTGGAGCTTACTCGAGATTCTTTTTAGTACCAAAAAGAGCAGCGGACTGGAGGCCCATGTTGAATCTCAGCAAACTAAATGAATCAATAAAGAAGTCCAAGTTCTGAATGGTGACACTGCAGTCTATACTCCCCCTTTTTAGGGAAAGACAATTGGATGTGCTCGATAGACCTCCAAGATATGCACTACCACATAAAAATGGACAGAGCATCGAGGAGTCACTTACGCTTCTGGCTGGGAGCCAGTCACTATCAGTTTCGTGCTCTGCCCTTTGGTCTCACTACAGCCCCCAGAGTGTTCATCAAATGCATGGCAGTAGTAACGGCTCACTTGAGACATCTTGAATTCTGAGTGTTTCCTTACCTGGACGACTGGCTCCTAACTACCACCACCAAGCAGCTGCTTCAGCAGGCCAGAGACATGATCCTACAAATTTGTGCTCAGCTAGGCATTACAATAAACTTGCAAAAATCTGCCCTGTTGCGCTGTCAGCATATTACCTTTATAGGCGCAGAAATAGACACCGTTTCAACGATGGCGCACCTTCCCGCCGACATAATTGGGAATCTGAAACAACAGATATTGCTTCTTCTTCCCAAACACAAGGTCATGGCAAAGATAATGCTCAAACTACTGGGAACAATGGCCTCAACCATAACCCTTGTTCCCTTAGCCAGGATGCATATGAGAATCCTACAGTGGTTACTATTCTCCCAGTGGTTGCTTCAGGAACTTTCTCTGTCTCACCCAGTCATAATAACAGAAACTTGCAAAAAGGATCTTCAATGGTAGATTCAATCCAACGAATTAACCATCGGGAGACCATTCATTTCTAATCAACCTGTTGGCTGCTGTGACCACGGATGCTTCCCAGATATAATGGGGCGGCATTACCTGGGAAAGACAGTCCAAGGCATATGGCAAGAACATGAGGCCCATTTGCACATCAGTGTTCTAGAAATGAGAGTAGTACTTCTGGCGTTGCAAGCACTCCACAACTCTCTTCCTCTAGGGATGATTGTAATCCAGTCAGACAATATGTCAGTGGTATGGTATATAAACAAACAGGGAGGAACCAGATCATACCCACTTTATCGAAAAGCTCTTAGGATTTTGCAGTAGGCAGTTTCTTCCCAACGCTTCTAGTAGCAACACACATCCCGGGAAAGTCCAGTTTGATAGCCGACAAGCTCAGCAGGGCAATTTTGATGCCTCATGGGTGGTCTCTGAATCAGAACATAGCAGAAGAGATCTTCCGCAAATGGGGCCAGCCTTGCTGTGATCTTTTTGCCACTCCTATGAACACCAAATGCAGTAGCTACTTTGCCCTAATTCCCACTCTGGGGGAGACACCGAGAGACGCACTTGTACACAATTGGCCCTAGGGACTTCTTTATGCTTTTCCCCATTTCCCCTTATATCAAAAGTCATTCAGAAAGCAAAATCCTTGGGAAGCAAGATGATTCTCATTGCTCCATACTGGCCTCGTCAGATTTGGTTCCCCTTTCTCAGGGATCTACTGGAGGATCCATGGATTCTGGAACCAGTTCCAGACCTGCTGACACATATGTGAGGAATGCTCCAGCCTTCTCTCCACACCCTCAACTTGACAGCTTGGCTGCTCCACTTCCAACCTTAGTCAAGCTTCAGGATTTCACTCCAGCAGTAAAACATATTTTGATATCCTCTCATAAAGTTTCTACCAGAAAACTATATGCTAGTAAATGGAAAATATTTTCTTTCTTGGCGCAGACCAGAAACTCAGACCCCTTCCCTGCCCCAATTTCTTCAGTTTTGGATTTTCTTTCGGAACTCTTCCAACAAGGCTCAGCCACTGCTACAATTATAGCCCAGCTAGCAGCTATCTTAAGTTTCCACTTAGGACAGCATACGCCTAACTTGATGGCACATAAACTGTGTAAAGCATTTTTCAAAGGCACTTCCTTATTGAGACCTCCATTTAAAGAACCTGTCCCTCCTTGGGACTTAAACTTTGTCCTATCGCACTTAACCTCACCACCCTTTGAACCTTCATCTGCATGCGATCTAAAGTTCCTCTCTTGGGAAACGATTTTTCTGGTAGCCATAACCTCACCTAGAAGAGTTTCAGAGCTACAAGTGCTTTCAGTCAAACTGCCTTATATGATCTTCCATAAAGATAGGGTTTCACTTCGAACTAACCCGTCCTTTGTCCCTGAGATTTACTCTCAATCTAATATTAACCAATCAATTGAACTTCCAGTGTTTTTCCCTAACCATACCAACAAGGCAGAATACAGACTTCACCAACTTGATGTGCATAGACAACTTAGGTTCTACCTCCACAGAACTAAAAAATTCAGGAAGTCAGATCAGTTATTTATATCCTTTTCAGAGGCAAGAAAGGGCATGCCAGTCTCTAAAATCACATTATCTAATTGGCTTTATAATTGCATAACTTTTATATACTCCTCCAATAACAAGGAACTCCCCTTCAAAGTTAGAGGTCACTCAACCAGGTCAGTAGCAACAAACACTGCCTTTCATGCCAGAATTTCAATGGAAAGTATTTGTGCAGCCGCGACTTGGGCAAGCTCACATACTATTACTCATTACAAAGTTGATTTGGCCTCCAGGGACAGAGCTTCCTTTGGTTCCACAGTGCTCAAGAGTGTATTCCCATGAGCCACCCAAGGAAAAAGGTGCTAGGGACGCTGTCCCACATGTAAGAATGAAGGCGAGATAGGACAGCATAACATAAAGAAGTTATGTACTCACCATAACATTCTATGTTTGTTGTCCATCTTACCCTTCATTCTTACGAACCCACCTACCCCTGTCCATATAATCCTAGAGGACCTGATAGGAAAAATCTTTGCTCTTCCTTTATGTTGGAGACCTTTCACAATTGTTTCTCTTTTACCTGAGGGTAGAGTATAACTATTTTCTATTATAGTCAGCAGCAAACAAGATCTGAGGATTGATACCACTGCATTATGGGATACCTACCTTGCCACAAGCCAACTTAGAGACTTCGAGCTTCTGTAATTGGCCGAGTCAGAGCCGAGGATCAGCTCTGAACTCACATGTAAGAATAAAGGGTGAGATGGACAACAAACATAGAATGTTATGGTGAGTACATAACTTCTTTTTTTATTTCTTAACCATATCTCATTTTTTATTTCCACTTTATTTTTAAACTCCATTTCATGTTATTCTTCCACTCACTAGCTATAACTTCTGAAGAAATTTCTAGCTTCCCAAATAACTCAAGAATAGTTTACACTACCACTATCCATTCCTTAAATTCCTCTCTTTTTAAGAGGTAAGTGGGGAAGTGTTAGCATATCATTTTTACTTTATTATCCTGCATTTTTATCTTAATAGTTATTGGTGCATGATCTGAAATAATAATTGGAAATGTGTCGAAGCTTTCAATTAAATGCACACATTCCTCTGAAATATAATTTCTGTGTAGTCTAGCCAAGTTATTGATACCTTGGGGAATAATATATAAATTCTGTCTTTATTACTGCTACTGAATTAATGTCTTCCATACTGAATATTTTTATAAATTTCTTCAGAAATCTACCTTTTTTATTATATTTTACCTTCTTGGTCCCCCAGACATCCTCACCATTGCAAATAAAGTTCTATTTCCTACCTGTAGGTAATATTCCCTGCTGAAAGCTGATTATTTCTCCTAAACAATTTCTTAAGCTCCATAATAGCAGTTTTTAAGTGGAATATAAATACATACCAGCATAATCCTCCTTCTTATGGAAGTTCCCAACTGGCACTACAATAGACTCTGTTTTGCACAGCAGATTGTTTGATTGCATAGGCTATGAGTTAATAAAGCTCATCATAAAGGATGATGAATGTAATTTACAAAACTTGGACTTTGAGATTAAAATCTTAAATGATAATACCATAAAAGACTTGTTTTTTTCATGTATGAAAAGGAATATGCTGCCATCTGTGATAAGGTGGACAAGCTTGTTTTCCATAACAAGGAGAGGTAACAAAAAAGTTGGTCAGGGATAAACATGAATATCTTGAAAAGAGGGCTTATCCTAGGCTGTATGAAAATGTAAACAACGAAAGAGTAAGTTGGGAGACAGACATGACTAATTCTACCATATCTGGCTGTGACCCGGATGCAGTGCCAGAAAAAGACCAAGTGGATTTTTCAGAAGAAACACAACCCCAGAGGTCAGAATGGTTGGTGAGTCAACTGAGCCATTTCTCTTACCCCAGGATTTCCAGCAGCAATGGGTAATATCAGATGGGGACAGGAAAGGGCAACAGGAAACAAAAGTAAGTAATGACCCCAGCACTTATGGCACTAATGATGAATTTAATGACTTTATGATATTTAGTTTATGTCAGATTAATATTATAGGTGACCATTTTTCATTGCTTAGTAAGGGCTTTACTTTTGTACCCCCATTTTAAGACTGACATAGCCAATGTGCTAACTCAATTAAAGCTTTAAACCCGGCATTTGAATTTGAGCTTGTTTTTGGAAGTATGATCAATGACCATCTGTTTCATGTGACAAGAGAAAAATATGTTTATACTAACCCCCACCCTGTGGTAGCTGTTTTTGAGACACTTTGTGAGGGCCAAATGAAGTCCCTATATGCAGAAAAGTCCATTTATTGACAATCTTACAGTGCAAGAAAGGACAGCACTGAAAGAACCTATGTTGAAGAAAACCATGAGGGTTATGAAACCTGATAATGGTGGGAATGTAATTATTATGGACTGTGAGGTCTATTCTTGTAAAATGTGTGAGATTATAAATGATATTGGTACCTAAGAGACAGTTTCCAAAAATGTGGTGAATAATGCATATATCAAAGTAAACAGCTGTTTGATGGATGTGGTCAGCCAAGGCAGTATTCCAAGCAGGTTTATGAATATTTAAGATTAGCAAAACCCATGATTCCAGTAATATTCACAATTCCAAAGATACATAAGGATGTCAGCATTCTCCCATTAAGACTAACTGTAGCTGATCATAACTCCAAAAGGATACATTTGACTACCTTTTTTTAAACAGTTTTATTGATTTTGATTGTAATGAAAACAATCACATAAACATATATAAGATAATTTACATTATAGATTTACAAATTGATAACATGTATTTATAGCATTTAAATATGAATATATGAATAACAAAACAAACAAACTAAAGTATGTACATAGACATCCAGTATGTATACATGAACATACACTATAACCTTCCTTTTGTAACTTGTTCTCATGAATGACAAGGTGACAAGGAAAGTCAGTTACCTTTATGCAAAATGATAATTTTTTTCCCAACATATTTTGTAAGTTAACCCATAAATGATGTTCATATGTCTTTCTAGAGGTTATGGTTCTTATCTGTAAATGTCTAACTTCTTTTAATAAATTAGTAAACTCAGAGAATGTAAGAGGATGTTTTGAAATCCAATTTTTTGTTATGATCTTTCTAGCCACTGCCAATATAGTCCGTAGTAATGAGTGTTTGGTTTTCCTAAACATTGTGGAACAGGTGTATTAAATATGATTAATGATTTATTCAATATGAAGTTGTCTGAAAAAAGTGCTTGTGAAAAGTCATTTACTTTATTCCAAAAGATATTTAAGGTTGGACAGTCAAAAAACATATGTGCCCAGTTAATATCTATATTAGAGTTGCATCTATTACAGATGTTCTGTTTTTTATTAATTTTTCCATTATTTGTGGTGTATAAAAGGATGTATTCATGAATCTCCATGTCTAAGTCTTCCATTTCAGAGAAAAGTATGTTTTCCCAGCTGATTGTAGCATATTAACCTTATCTTGCTCACTTGGGGAATTATGAGTAATTAAACTATAATAACTCCAGTAGTTATGTGTGCAAGAAAATGTTTCTTCTCTTAAAAGTCTATAAATAAAGGAGAGTACCTGAATATGTATGCTGGTGTAATAATGTTGATTGAAGAAATTATAATAATATCTTGGTGTTATGCTTACTAGCTGGTGAAGCTAGTTTCAGCTTATTATCAAGATGTAGTATAAGTGTTTGTATATCTAACCATGAGGAATTATTAAGTGTATATTCCTGTATAATATGATCCATTGAACTAGTCTTATATTCATAAGTTAGCTGGAACCAGTATTTGAGTTCATTGTTTTTCAGTTGAGAAATTTTGTTAATATCTGGGGTAACAAAAGTCTCTTGTGTATATGCTATAGGAAATAACAAAAAAAAGTAGTCTTTATATTTAACATGTTTATATATAAAGTTTCTAAAGTTAATTATAATATTGTGTATGTAACTGGCAGTATGATTAGGATTAGTATGTGTGATAAAATATTCTTTTAAGATCCATATAAAAGGTGTGTTTATGAATTCTAGTTGATATGTTGTTGGTCTTGTTATAAGTTCCATGGCTGATACTTCCCATAAAGATTTCCATTTAGCTAAATAGGTTGTATCTAAGAGCTGAGAGATTGATCTGATTAAAGCGGAAATCGAATAGAGATTTAGATCTGGAAAAGCTATTCCACCATTCTTCCAGCTGTTAGTATGTTGATTAATAGTAATTCTAGGATGTTATGTGGTCCAATCTCGCCTACATTCTTACTCACGGGTTTGGAGCCGAACATCGGCTTCGACTCGGCCAACTTATATTTTTCTAGCACAAAGTCTCTAATTGGCTGGGCTAACCTGGTATCCCATGTTGCACCGCTCCACAACCCCAGATCTCGCTTGCCGCTCATTGAGCTAGGACGTAGTCTCTCTTGGCTGTGGCTAAGTAGCTTTAAAACTTCTTTTTCTAGTGGAAAATTGTTCTCTTTCTTCACAAAAGCTATTTTAATAGCTGTTTTGCTTAGTATTATCGTTGTTTTGTGGTGTGAGTGTTTGTTTGTGGTATCCCTCCGTTCCTACGGGCTAGGCCTGTTTAAGTTAGAGGACCTAGTCCTCCCTCCGTTTTGTGGTTTGTCTGAGGTAAACGTTTGTCCCTTGCTACAGTGTGTGTCTTGTTGTCAGGTCAGAATCGTTTAACTTAGAGATTCTGTCTTTTGTTGTTAGCGGTAGTTTCCCGCCTTATCCGTTGTGTCCTACAGTCCTGTGTCTCTGCTTGTGTACTGTGGTTTGGCCGTTATGTCTAAGGATCAAAAAGAACACAAACCCTCCGAGTTTAAGAAGTGTTCTAAATGTAGCTACAAGATGTCCATAACAGATGGACATGCTGTTTGTGTATACTGCTTGGGAGCTATACATTTACAAGATTCCTGTAGTTTTTGTCACGCTTTTAGCCCCAGGGTTCTACAGGAGAGAAAAAAATAAGCTTATACTGAAGGGCCTTCTTAAGCCTTCCTTTGAGGAGTCCTTGGACTCTTCCTCTGGTTCACAGTCTAAAACCAAGACTTCTAAAGCCAAGAAAAGATCTCCGGCTCCATCAGTTACATCGGAGCCAGCGGAGAAGACTACCAAATTGGACTCGACCTCCTCGGCTCCCTTGTCCTCAGGGCCGGAGGAGGTAGCTGTGATTCTTGAATCTGCCTCGGCTCCTATCCTGTTAGAGCCCATTCGGAGCCGATCTCCTAGTGTCAGACAAGGATCTCCAGATAAGAGATCACAGTTACCTTCTCTCTCCTCCAAATCCTCCAGGCTCTCTGATTTGGATGTGGATAGGGTGGTCCAGAGGCTCCTGCAGTCACCGGTTTTGGCAAAATTATTTTCGGCTCTGACCCAGTCGGCTCCGGAGCCAGTCCCGATGAGTGCGCTCATGTTTCCTCCTCCGAGCACCTCCTTGTTTTCGGAGCCAGAGTGTTCGGCTCCGGGTGATGTTTTGCTGGCTCCGATACCTCTTAGGGCCTTATCAGTGCCGATGTCGGCTCCTACCATGTCGGCTCCGTCCTCTGGTTTCGGAACCTGGGTGTCCTCTGTCGGGCCTGAGGGGGATACTTCGGGACTTTTGTCGGTTCAGAGTCCCCCTCTCGGCGCTTCAGCTCGGGGAACCTCGGTTCCGATCTTGGCCTCGGAGGTTGGTCGATCCTCGGATTCGGGGGGACCCGCCTTCGAGGCCATGAGGAGCGCACTGGCCAGATCCTCAGTCACATCACCCAGATTGGTCATTCCATCCCCCTCCACGCCGGCGAGAGCCTCTGATGTCCCCCTATCGTTTGATGTTGGAGCCCCAAGGTCTGGGGATACCCCCATGAGCAGTCCCCAACTTTCTGAGGGCCCCTCAGAGTCTGTCCCTGAGGAGCCCCCAAGAAAGAAATTGTGCTAGAGGAAGCACATAGACTCCCAGGATGAGTACCTCACCTCTGATACTGACTTCGAGGAGTCAGAGGGGTCCCCCAAGTCGTCCTCCGATGACGTCTCTTTCTCCGACATCCTGGAGATTTTGAGGCAGAGAGGCGGCTGGTCATCCAAAACCCCCTTTGAGGAGGAGTCGGTATTCCTCAAGGCCTTTGGGGCTCAACCCTCCGCCTCCTGGGTGTCTCCACCCTTCGATGAGCTCCTGGATTTGATCTGTCGAAGGGCTTGGGAGACTCCTGACTCAGTGGAACCGGTACCAAGACACCCTAATAAATTTCTGTCAGCTCCCCCTGGGAATGAATTCCTGTCCAAAGGGGTTTCTGTGGATGCCATAGTGGTGGCGGCAGCCACTCAACAGGAAGTAGCCGAGTCTTCTTCCTCCGTCCATCCTCCTAACAAGGAGTCCAGGAGTATGGATTGGTACGGGAAGCGTACCTCTCTTCAGTGACCTTCACACTTCGGTCTCTGAACTATCTACGTCACTTTACTCGGCTCCAGAGAGATCTCCTTAAAGAGTTAGGAGATACTCTAACGGGTAACATACCTGAGGCATTAACACAGATGGTTAACGCCCAGTTGTCTACTCTTGGATCGATTGTCAACTCGTCCATGAGGCTCATATCTTATGCAGCCGAAGGGGCAAGCAGGGCAGCTAGCTCAGGTGTAGCCCTTAGGAGGCAAGCCTGGATGCGCCTGTGTCATTTCGCGGAGGCCTTCAAGTCTTCCTTCACTGACGTCCCCTTTGATGGGTCCTCACTTTTTGGGACCAAAGTGAAAGACACCTTCACCAGATGCGAGCAAGAGGGAAAGACCCTGTCTGCCGTAGGGGTCCGTTTTCCCCTCCCATCTAGGCCTTACCCCAAGGCTCAGAGGGGAGGAAAAATGTGGTTCAAATGTCACAGAAGTCTTTCCCTGCCGGTCAAGGTGAGTCCCCCTCCAGAGGTAGAGGAGGGGGTGGCTTTTCTGAGAGACGCCGCCCTAGGGGCAGAGGAGGCCCTCACAATTCTGGAGACCGTGATTCCTTTCGCGGGCCTTCCTATCATTGTCCCTAATGTATTGCCCGACTGTGCTATTCCAGAGCCAGTCGGGGGCCGCATTTCGTTGTACCCGGAAGCCTGGGCAATTATCACTTAGGATCGATGGGTGCTTCGTATAGTTACCGGAGGTTATTCCATCCCATTATTGTCAAACCCTCCTCCACCCAAGAGAATCCCAGATGTTCCACCCAATCAAAGGGATCACGCAACACTAGAAATTTCAAAGTTGCTGGAAAAAGGAGTCATCCAACCTGTCCCCTCAGACCAGATCGGATTAGGGACTTATTCAAGACTCTTTTTGGTGCCGAAAAAAACAGGGGACATGAGACCCATCTTGGATCTCAGCCGACTGAACTACTATGTTCTAAAGTCCAAGTTCCGAATGGTCACCCTTCAGTCTATTTTTCCGTTACTGGAAAAAGAAGTATGGATGTGCTCCATCGATCTCAAGAATGCTTACTACCATATCAAAATGGACAGGGCATCCAGGAGTCACTTACGCTTCCGGCTGGGAACCAGTCATTTCCAGTTTCATGCCTTGCCCTTTGGCCTCACCACAGCCCCTAGGGTGTTCACCAAGTGTTTGGCAGTGGTGACAGCTCAATTGAGACGTCAAGGATTCCAAGTGTTTCCATACCTAGACAACTGGCTCCTCACCGCCCCCACCAGGCATCTTCTCATTCAGGCCAGGGAAAAGACCATTGCCCTTTGTCATCAAATAGGGATTACCTTGAACTGGGGAAAGTCTGCCTTGCTGCCCTCACAGCGTGTCACATTTATAGGCGCAGAGCTAGACACCATTCACATGCAGGCATTCCTGCCTCAAGAAAGGATAGAGGTGTTGCAGGGTCAGGTTCGCGCGTTGCTGCCCCTCAGGAAGGTTCAGGCCAGATGGGTCCTACAGCTCCTGGGATCCATGGCAGCCACCATTATGTTAGTGCCCCTGGCCAGGTTACACATGAAGCTTTTGCAGTGGCTTCTCTCGGCTCAATGGTCCTTTCAGAAACTTCACCTGTCCCATCTGATCCTACTCACCGATCGGTGCAAACAGGACCTCTGTTGGTGGATGAGTCCCACCAAATTGAACAAAGGGAATCCATTCATTCCTATGACTCCGGTTGCCACGGTGACCACGGATGCCTCCCAGATAGGGTGGGGGGGCATTATATGGGCAGGACGGTCCAAGGCACCTGGCAGGATCACGAGGTACATCTGCACATCAATGTTCTAGAGATGAGAGCGGTGTTACTGGTGTTGCAAACACTGCAGAGCTCTCTTCCCCTAGGAACGATTGGAATTCACTCAGACAACATGTCTGTTGTG